>NW_020897749.1:4974180-5262815 GCF_003984885.1 Neopelma chrysocephalum
CCTTCGCAAACCTTCCCTTCCCTCTGTTCTGTTGAGATGCATAAGAAAAATGTATTCATAGAATACATTCAAGAATCATTGTCTCAGGAAGTTAAAAAATATTTAGGATAGCTAGGGTGTTGTTCAGCTATTCTCTTCCATCAGCATTGATCTTTTAAAGCAGTAATATTTCTCAAAGAAACAATTTCTCCTCTCGTTGATTATGTGACACTTGGGGAACAAAGACAATAATTTCCTACAGTTGTATCATGCCTTCCTCAGATGGTAAGATTGACGGGGAGATAGACAATAGGTTAGCGAAGGCATATAGTGCTTTTGGAAAACTCCATAAAAGAGTCTGGCGTAATAAACACTTGAAGAAAAGTACCAAGATCAGTGTCTACAGAGCCATAGTGCTGTCTACTCTTTTATATGGTTCCGAAACATGGGTCATCTACCGCCACCACCTGCGTCTCCTAGAACGCTTCCATCAACGCTGCCTCCGTACAATCCTAAACATCCACTGGTCAGATTATGTGACCAATACATCTGTTCTTGAACAGGCAGCAATCACAAGTATTGAAGCCATGCTACTGAGAACGCAACTGCGCTGGGCAGGGCACGTCTCCAGGATGAAGGACCACCGCCTCCCTAAGATCCTGCTTTATGGTGAACTTGCCTCCGGCTGCCGCAAGAGAGGAGCTCCGAAGAAAAGATACAAGGACTCCCTGAAGCAACAACTCAGCCTTGGGCATATTGATCACCATAACTGGTCTACTCTGGCCTCTAACCGGGAGGCCTGGAGACAGTCCATTTATAACGCCGCTGATGCTTTTGAGAAAGCACGCAGGATCACTCTTGAGGAGAAAAGACAACGCAGAAAGAATCGAACCTTGCAGAATATACCATCTAAGGAGTCTTTCTGCTGTGTCTTTTGCAACCGGACTTGCCTTTCTCGTATTGGCCTTTTTAGCCACCAACGCGCTAGTGGGTAATAGTGGGTAGAGCCCTTCCCAAATCTTCGTTCGTGAAGCCTAGCCATGATGATCATGCCTTCCATCCAAATGATTCCTCAGCTTTTCACCAGTTATATGCTGCATGATGGTACAAACAGCTACAAAAACAGGTGCCTAAGGTAAAGGACAGAAATAAACTCAGATATTTATAACTCCTTTTCAAAAGACAAAAGACTAAAGACAGCTTTGTATTTGTTGAAGCACCTGTGGCTCTTGTTGACTGTGACGCAAACAACTGTCACCTTTGGGAAAGGAGTGAAGTTTTAGGTACATATAAAAAAACCTGCTCTCCAGTCCTGTGGCTGCTTAAAAGAGTCATGAAAGACTCATTAAATATATTTTTAAAAACAGAATCTCAGTATGCTGGATCTTGTAGAGTGTTTTCCTAGAAGTAGGTGTTGTCTGTCAGTCGTCCTTGCAGGAGGGGTACTGGCCTGTGCCTGTGAAGGGGAATTCCATCCTAGAGCCTGGTACCAGCAGGACCTGCCTCCACCCTCTTTACACACTTTGGCAGGAGACACCATTCCCCCTCCACATCTTGGGCTGCAAGTCCCCCTCACCAGGGATCAACTGTACCTACAACTGTGAGGGGATTTCTTATCTTCAAAGCACTGCAACATCCTAAATTTATTTCTGGAGGTACACCCTTTCAATTAGGTGTATTGAATATTTGCCAGAGGTGTATTGTTCCCTTTTATGGCAGCTGAAGTATTCAGAACTTAGCCAGAAGTAATTATCTTTCATCTTTAAGGCATTCATCATAAGTCTGTTTCCAAATCTTTCTTACCTTTCTTCTGAGAAGTTTGTTGCATTACATTTTTCACCCACTCTTTCCTCTCAGGTAGTATTAAAAATCCATTAAGATGTTTACCAATATTTCAAATGTAAAAAAATACGAAATAGGAAGCAACTGGGTTTAGTTTATAATTTTTTGTATATTCCAGCTTTTCTATAAAGGCTGCATATGATGATTTAAAGTGCACTTGGCAGATTTGGTAACTAGGTCCTTGTGCTAAGGAGTGCTTCATTTTCCAGGACTTCCATTTTTTTCTCATTAGCATGTACCACTGTAGGAAGATATCCGGCAATTTCCATGCAAGGAGAAACGTTATTTCATCATAAGTATGTGAAAACAGGCTGACAAAGCCACCTGAACAGATATATTAAGTCTTTTCCTATCATCCTCTAACCAGCAGTTTTCTCTTCAGGAAGACAATGTTGTTTTACAGGTTGTACACAAAGAAATAGCTTTCAAAATGGTTGTCTTCTTCCATTTTCAACAATACAACTGCTCTTATCAACTTGCTTTCAGGAGTTTATTTTAGAAGGACATCCAATTTTGCTATTTTACCTTAGATCACTGGGAGATAGCCTTTGTGATTCTCTCCTGCAGAAGAGATTACACAACCACTTTTGCTGATTGATGAACTTCTAGCTATTAAAAACCATGGCAAAATATGATTATCTCAATGAGGGCCACACTGTGGGAAGATAAAAGGATTTGGGTTGAAATAGTTTCAAGTGAGGTAGTGTGGCCACAAAAAGCAGAGGGAAGGTGTTATTTGGGCACATGCATGTATACTCATACATGCACATTTCTGCAGATTGGAAGGAAAATGGAGAAAGTGATGGAAAGGTTAAAGCGGGTGTATGACAAGAAAATAAAGGTCAATATTCAGGAATCTATATTTGTTCATACCCTCCTTTGATGGAAAAAGTGGATTTTTTTTTTATTTTTGTTTTTAATATGACCTCTTAAAGAAATTTAGCATTTTATAATTTTATGAATAATAAAACAACACGAGCATTGCGAAATCAGTATATCATTTGACCTATGCTAAATCTGTGGTGTGGAGTATGTGACACTTTTTGGTTTAGAGACCAGCTTTTAATGAACATGTTTATCTGTAAATCCTCAGAAAATTTGTTATTCATTCAAAATGAGTGGAAGGGTTGGTAGGAGAGAGTCTGTATGTCTGTGTATGATAAAGGGATTGAATTCCAACTTTAGCTTACACATAAAGCTTCAACTGGCACTTCCACAATGCATGTCCTGAATTCTGTTTGATGTGTATATCAATGTCCTTCAAATACCACAAGCTAAGAAAAACACAGCTAACTGCCAGGTTTTAAAATTGTCTAGTGCTGGCTGACTGATTAAAGCTACCTTGTCTATATGCTGCTATCATTTATGCTATTTAAAACTTAGTCCCGTTTTCACTCCCTGTTTTCAGTGCTATTATCCACCTACCCTGTTTGACTGGGAAATAATCTGCATGAGAAATTCTTTTCATGGTAGATAGGTGGCTTTTTTTTTTCCACTATTGCTATGAGTATCGAGAAGATTTGGCAGTGGATTTTATTTGTGCTCAAAAGGATGATGGATACGGCTCTATTCATATATCCCGTATATGGTTATTCTTGGTGTTGTTTGCCAGACTTTATGTTCTGTAAATGGAAAATTTAAAAGGCAACAAAGCATTTAAACAGAAAACTAAGGACTATAAAGAACTACGTTGTAGTCAAATGGAGTATTAGGCAGAATGTAAGGCCAGTTGCACAACTATAATGGGTGGAAAATATTCTTTTATAGATGGAAAGAAAAGGTTGTAAATAAGCATTTAAATATATATATTTAAGTAGAAAATGTGGTGATGTTGCATAGAAACCTTTCTATTTAACAGGAAATCAGAGATTTTGACACTTGTCATGATATGGGAGGTTGGAATGTGCATTCATCACAAATATTGCCCCTTTGCCAAACATCAGGTTAGGCTTCAAGTATGGCTACATCTTGCATGTCTTAGGAGCCATCCCTCCAAATACAACCTTGCTATCTTAATAAAACATGACAAATAGGCAGCCTGGTTAATACATTTGAAGTAATATCACATTGCACATGAAACAGCACAGAGAGAAGCACAGTATCACATGGGCAAGGACTCAATGGAAGTCTGTGTTTGTGGTCTTTAAGGGGGAATTTCAGCAGACCGAGGGAGTTGTTCATGTTAGGTTGTAGCAGCTGGTAGTTCTTTATAAGATATTAAAAGCTCTTACTATTCAAGTAGCCAAAGAGAAAATATTCTTGCATAACATATCTGTTAGATGTAAAAGGCAGGAAGTCCAGTTCTTTAACAACTGTTTAATAATGTTCAAATCATATTCTGGAATATTTTCTTGAGTTTAAGTAACTGAATTCCTTAAGATTCAAGATTCATGTCAGATTTACATAATTTACAAGATTCATAACAGATTTACTGTTATTTTTAGGGAAGGATTTAGTCCAGCATGTATTTGCAACTCCAGTGTCTTGTAGCATTCATCACAAACAAGGTTGTGCATACTTCTTACCATAGTTCTTCTGTTTGATTTTTTGTTTTATAAAGTCACCATCAACAATATGTCAACCATACACCCAGATGTTTGTCTTTTGGAAAACATACGTCTTTTTTGCCTTAATTTTATAAAATACTTGGAGAAATCTACAGATCAAAACAAATAATGAGGATCATTATGAAATAACAGTGGGCCTCCAAAGTCCCATTGCTGTATGAAATCAATTGCGACCTCCACAACAGCCCTTCACTGAAGGAAGTTCATTTTAAACTTACCTTCCGTGAGTACATGAAAAGTTCAAACAGGCAAACTTCTGAGAGAGTGAGATGAGGTTAACAAGAGAGGGAGTGAAAGTGGTCCGTGAATGGGCCTGTATGTTAGAAGGTTAGTCACAACACAGAAAATGTTAAAAAGCTGTCTGAAGTCCAAAGAAATGTTTCTTTTGCTCTGTGCAACTGACGAAAACCACATTAAAGCCTCAAACTTGATATGCAGCAACAGTAGAATGCATCTCTAAACATGTGAAAGGCGCTGGGCTGAAACTGGACAAAGCCTTTCACAAGTCTCACCTTTCAGTTTGTTCTCAAGGGGATTGCCGTTTCAGAAACTGAAAGATACTTTCCCATATTAAAAAGGCCTTTTTTAACTAGTGCCTTAGTTTATTGTTGACTCATTCAAGTGGCACCCAATAGAGCAACTGCATTTTATTTGGAAACCCACTTAGGGCTTAACAGTTTTGGCAGTATAACTTTCCTCTGGCTTTGGGAGATTTTTCTGCAGCTTTTTGCAATGTAAATGTGCCCACTGAGTGATTCAGTTAGAAATTTCCATGAGAATACACCCTGACAGCAAGAACCATAGCTATGCCCCAGCATGCAGGTTCTCACAGGATGGGCTGAAAAGCTTTCTGGGAATCACTTACCATGCAATCTGATTACTTAAACCTTTTCCTTTCTGCATTAAATTTTCAAGGTGAGCATTTGTTTCTAAGTATACCTTGTTGGTTTTAGCCCTTGGTAGTTTGAAGCCATTTTCCCACTGATATTGAGTTGCTTGATACACACTTAGGGCTCTTCCTGGTAGAACTTCAGTGACATTTCCTGTGCTGCTCATGATTGTCATACTTTGTTCTTAAACAGTAGGAAGTCTGTGGTTTTGTTTCCTCCAAGATACCAGCCTTACTAACATTTCTGTGTAGGTCTGAAAAGTTTCTTTTACATTGTCTGGTACTTAACAGAGACCTATTTCTTCTAATTGACTAACTTTGCCATGCTTTCATGATGCTAAATGCTATTAAGATCTTATGTAGTTTGAGAGTATATGTATTTTTAAAGTTAGTTGCAGTTTCACTTCCTTCTTCATGTCTGGTATTCTAGTTTTATCTTCCTGCATAGAGCTACTTATATGAGCAAAGTTTTCATAGATGAGAAGTTTGGATACTGACTCCTTTGGGAACTGGCAGCTGTGGATATAATTGTGTGAGGAGCGATGGGGAGCTGGAAGAACTGACAGACTGAACTGGGTGAGAACTGCTGAACTCAGGGGACAGAACTGAACATTCTGTTTGGGGTCAGAATGGGTTGTCTGGAATGGGATAGAGAAATTTGTTTAGAAACCGACAGATAAAGAAAAGAAGTGGTTTTGTTGAGAATCCTTTGATTAGTAACTGTGGTGTTTGGGCTGGCAGAAGTTCTTGAGGAGGAGAATGACAGCTTTCTTCAGCATTTCATAATTCGGAGGAAATAAGTGACATTGACTGGGCAGCAATTTGTTGGCTATGGTATATAAACTCACGAGGAAACTACTTTTTTTTGTTTTGTATGGGAATGGTATGCCAACTGAAAACAGTCAGCATTGATTTCAGTTAGTCTTCAGGTGAATCTAAACAAAGCAAGTAAATATATATCTGTTTTTCTATTTGTTCTTCTAGAAAACTGTAGTTTTTCTGCCACTTCTGATGGTTTCCTGCTGCTTTGTTCCATATCAGGGCTAATTACCCAAATCCATATCAAGGTGTGGCCTGTATTGTGCCTAAATTGGATACTGACGTAATTCTGTGCACATATATATGTTAAAAGTACATCAAAAGCTGCTGCCTAGCTTATTTGACACTGAGAAGTTAGTGGTAACAGTCTAGAATGCCAAAGAACACTCTGCAACATGAGAAGGAGGGGATCTTCTATATTCCTTTCAGCATCGTTCAGGCATAACCCAAAGATGTCTGGCTATTCTCAGAAGGTCAGAATTTAGATATATTTGGTTCAAGTGTTTCTCTTCTCAACCACTTTTTCTCATCATTCATGTAAATCTTAAAACATTTTCAGCCATGCATAAATGTTCTCTTTGTTACGGTTGCTGAAATTGCTGCAGCAATGTTCAACAAGGTAAAGCTTTCCTGAAAGTAACTTGAAGTATATTTTCACTTAACCTTGTGGGAATCACAGTTTAACTCCTATATCCTTGAATTTCAAATTTTAACTCCAAGGCCTGAGTATATTCAGTCTGAATGCTTCTTCAGTCCCTTACAGAAGTGAAATTAGTGTTTGAATCTGGAATTAGACTCTGTGAGCAGTTCAGATATGTTTGGATTCTTTCATTTTTTTGGTTAATGTCCACTTCTTACCACAATGACTTTCAATGCTAATTTACTGCCTAACCTGATTTCAATAAATGATTTCCACAAACATAATTAGTAGATGAGTGACATATTTTTACTAATCAAGGTATCTGTCAAAATGCGTTGTCATGGTGACTGTAAGGCCAGAGAGCTTTGTGAGACAAAATTAGATATATTATAGTGTTTTTGAGAGTGGTCACAGATGCAATCTGTGACATTGTGCATTTGCTTTGCTTTTTTTTTTTTATTTTATTTTTTATGAAGGAGAATAAACCCTCCCCTGTGCTTCCAGGTGTAAAGGAGAGAACGGGGATTGGAGGAAGCTTTGTCTAAGACAAGTCATTCTCTTGCTGAGCTTTTAGTCTCAGAAACTGCCCAGTGCTGGAGAGGGGTTCCCTAGGACCCCCCTAGTCGAAGGGGGGCCACTGATATGTCAATTAATTTGTTATTTTGAATATTACTTGTACAGCTAAGGAGAAAGACCCTCATTTATGTTTGCTTCCAATATTAAAAAAGTAAGAAAATATGTGGGACTTTCTTCTGGAGAACTGTTCTACAAGAGTTGTTGCCAAATCACACAACTAATAAATAAGCAAAGGAAAAGAAACATCCTGCTAATGGAAAGCTGTGCTACAAAATGTCGTCAAAATGGTGCTTCAGCAATGATGAATTTTGCAGTACTAAGTCCAAGGACATAAATTTTGCTTTCAGCATCTACAGATTATTTGGAAGCTCTCATTTCCGTTGTGAATTTCGTATTCTGACTGCTGTCACTTCCATTTGATTGTTGTTCTTTTATTAAAAAAAATAATTTTTAAAATGGGCCTTTATTTACTATCTAGGTCATTAAGAAAAGTATCAGCTAACTGTGTTTCACTGTAAGTGAAATATTCTCCTCTAATGACAATAGTGACAATGAACAATTTTATTTTTTTTTAATAACTGAAGCTACATTTCTGCGCATTGACTCCAGTAGGACATTGACAACATGGCTATGACAGGAAAGATTAAAGAGAAATTACCCTTCATGGATTTTGCAGTAATTCTCTTTGTGACATTTATTTTGTTTAATACTGTCCAGAGATGGTTAATCAGCTTGTTTTCCTATCCTCCTCATTCTCTTCCAGTGAATATTTGTCTTCAAACCAAGCCTCATCTCCAGTAGTAAATTACCCAATTCTGTGTAATTGCCTAGGGGTGCCCTCTATATTTTTTTTCTTTCTCTTCTGTCCAACAAGCCCCAAAGAAAAAAATTTAGTCCCTTCTCTGACTGATACCCGTGGCAGTACATTCCTGCCCCTATGATTTTCAGTCTAGGAAAAGAAGCCTAGTTTGACGCTTTTCAGAGCAGCAAACTATTTAGCAGAAATTTATATATCTGATTTTCTGTTGCTCCAAGCAGAAGTATTTTGCATAATCACAATTTACTTTGGGTAGATCTTATATTATAATCATAAATTCAAAATGTCTTCTTTTCCCCTAATTTCTAGAGGACAGTAATTTTTTAATACCACAGGTGAAGTTTAAAAGGAATAATATTCTACCTTTTAAAAGATAATTTTGTACTTGCAATTAAATTCATAGTTACTCAACAGTTTGTGAGAAGTTACATAGCAATGGTAAATTCACTGAGTAAACCTGTGAGGTTAATAAGTCATAAATGTAAATTCTTAGCTGGGTACTTTAGTGTGCTTTTATCATGGACTCACAGAATGAATAAGATTGAAAGGGACCACACTGGGTCACCTGGTCCAACCTCCCTGCTCAAGCAGGGTCATCCCAGAGCACAAGACACAGGATTGTGTCCAGATGGCTCTTGAATATCTCCAGTGAGGGAGACTCCACAACCTCTCTGGGAAACTTGAACAGTAAAGAAATTCTTCCTCATGTTCAGGTGGAACTTCTTGTGCATCAGTTTCTGCCTGTTGCCTTTTACTATTTTCTGTATGAAAAATAAAATATTATAATTAAATACATCCCTGCTGAGATTACTTTGTGAAACCTTGGCCTGCTAAAGAGTATTGTTGGTTCTTTGCTTTACATTTTGAGTGCTGTTTGCCAAGTATGTTGAATGTGCTGTGGGAAACTCACTGTACAAGAGGGTGGAAGAGGAAGAAGTTGCGGGTAGCTTGATATGTGCATGAAAAGTGTTGGTTGCAGCTAAGGATCATATCCACAAAAGAGTTCAAAGAGAGGCTTACAGGGGGGAGAAAAGCAAAGAGAACTTTTGGAAGAGAACAGAGTTATGTTCAGATCCCTCAGACCAGGGAAGTAGCAGGTGGAGCTGCCTGCCTGCTTTTTGTAGGTCCTTTCCATCTTTTATGTCATTTCTACTTCAGTAATATCTGGACACCTTCAGATTAAGGTGCAGCCTCACTCTGCTAGTTCCAGATAAGCCGAACAACTTTTCTTGTAAATCCCGACACTGCAAAGCAGAGTGTTTGCCCTGGCCTCTTGGAGACACAAACCTTAGTGATTTTAATGGAGTTGCTAGCCTAGAGAAATAGGTTTCAGGCACTGTATCTGGGGTCTAAAAGGTGGAGAGAAAGGACTGGGGATGGAGATCAGCAGAAGAGAGGTAAAAAAGCTCGCCTATATCATGCAGGGTATGTCTTCATTGCTATTTAAAAATAACAGCATAAGTAAATACAAAAGTAAGAGCAACTTATACAAACAAACTAGATTGAACAATCTTCAAGCTAGCAAGCTTGAACAGTGACAACTTTGCCTCTATTTCCCTCATATTCCTTTAAAATAAGAATGAGACAATACTTCTTGGCTTTTCATAATGAGAAGTCCAGTACCATCTGATGGCTATTATATGATTTAAATAATATTGCTTTGTCTGGGACAGCAATTACGAGAGATCATCGTATATTGAAGTTTAACTTTATGTGGCCTCAAGCAGCTTTCAGCAAAAGCAGCAGAATCTGTAAAGACAAATTCCACACCAGAAAGAGAGTAAACAAACAGAGCACAGCAGTTCATATAACCATGGCATCCTATTGCATTTTCATCAAAACTAAAAGAGCTACAGAGGAAAAAAAAGCCAAGGAAAGACAACTCTCATGAAAAATAAGAGGAGCAATAGGAAAGCAGGCTGATAAAATGAAGTATTCTTTAAAATAAACTACAACACAGATATATATACAGAGGCCAGAAGAGATGTGACACACAGGCTTTTAAGAAACAGACAAGGAATAACAAATGTGCAGTGTTTTGCCCTGAATAAATTAATTTGTCAGGAGCTTCAAGATTTCTCAGGTTTGGTTTTTTTGTTTCATTTTGTTTTGGTTTTTGGAAAGAAGGTTGTTTTCACAGAAAACAATGTGTGTGCATAACAAGTCATCTAAATCAATGTTGTACATTGTCTTTAGGCAATTATTTTCTCTGCTATTTGTCAAAGGCAAGAAGTAAAATCCAAGCAGTTTTGAACTGCTATTTTGTTGTAATTATCTTTCCCTTTTGAAAAGATACTGTGATTTATGATGCAAAATCAGTGCTTCGGGGTTACTTTCTGGCATTCATTATATCAGAGAGAGAAACAATTAAAACCCAGGTACATAAAAGACTGGTTAGATGCAAGAGTGTGCAGTGCAGCCTGAAATTAATTTGAAGACTGAAGATTTATAAATGCACTTTGTGTACTTGAGGGTAGTGTTAGATCTATTGGCTGCCATCTGAGTACAATGTATGCCTCTTCTAAAACTTCATTATAAACTTTGCCAACATTGTTTGAACAGTCTTGTAACTCGCTGTGTGTGTCTGTGTGTACAGTGTCTGTGTGTACACGGGCACGTCTGTGTGCTCTGCTCTCTGCCAGGGAGCAAGGCAGCAAATTCATAGGAGGCAAGAAGGTTAATGGTGCTCCACAGAGTGTGGCTCAGGGGGAGCAACATCAATATTGCTGTCCAGAGATGTGAAAAAAAAAAAAGATGCACAGCAGTAAGAGTTATTAAAAGTAGTAGCTGAATCTGCTCTTAGGGTTATGTTTTCTGAGTTCCTCTGTTTGGAAGGAACCAGCTGTATGATTTCCATTTGTAGCCCTTAAGAATTTTTACAGCTTCTGGATTACTGCCAACATAAGTCCCTCTGGAAATGCTGTAACTGTAACTGTCATCAGCATCCTAGCCTATAATATCCATACTAGTTTGCTTTTTCCACTTGACCCACTCTCTCTGTCATTCCTGGTACATGGCACCAATGTCAAGTTGCAGTTTTACAAAAATAAGGGAGGCCACAGACTTCTTTTCATTGCCTTTACTTGAATGTTAGAATATTCTCCAGTTTGGAGTTCAGGGGCGTGAAATTAGCCATGTGTCACTAATCTTTATTTTTAAAAAATGCTTTATTTCAGGAGAAGATTTTTTTGTACAGAGGTAAGAACAATGAATAGTTTGAACACTACTTTTTTTTTTCCTGAAGTGCTTGACATATTGTAAATGTGAGAAAATATTCACAAAGATTAGTTTTAGTCATTAAGAGGCTAAACTCTCTAGTTTGCAAACACCTCTCAGGGACAGGTCAGAATAAATTAAAGCAAGCCCTGTTTTGACTAAAAGAAGTATCCTCTCTCTCTTTTGCATTCTTACTCTCTTTTTCTTGCTATTGGATACAGAGCTATCCTAGAGAGGTAGAGAGCTCTAGTCTCCAAAATTGTTGAAGACAACTTTGCTTCAAGTGGTGGAGTAGGACCAACAACTTCCAAATCTGAGAGAATTATTTTATTATTCTATTTCACTCTAACTTCACTGGGAGTACAGGTTGCGACGTTCTTATTGATGATTTTCTCCACTCTTTTAAAAAGTACATTTTTGTACTTCCACATACACACTTCCACAATTTAGGAGAGAAACTTACTATTTAAATATGCTAGTCAAAAATAACACAATACTTTTCCTCTGGCAAGTATCTGAAGATGTTTTGGATAATTTGGAGAGCAGTCAAAAGGAACTACATGTTCATTTTAGAACATCATCTTGATTTCCTTCCATACAAATCATCACTAAAATAATTTTGTACACGTCTGTACATCTTATCTTTAATTTCTGATGGGTACAGTTGGTAGCCTGCACATTTCTGTACACTTGAATCCATTACTAATCAGTATATGCTCACTGATTATACAAGCTGTTTTTCATAAACTCCAGGCCAGCTTTGAGAGCTGGTGACATCAAAATGAACCAAAGCATTTCATTTTGATTTCAGCTGTCCTGCCACAGCTTGTTGTATCAGTGGTCTGTGCTCGTCTAAACCGGACTCCTTTTTGTCTAAGTCTTAGTATTCCCTGATTTTTCTTATTTAAAAGAGTATCAGCAGCCAGTAATCTCAGAAGTCCTACTGGTCCATAATGCACTCCATACACTAAGCTCAAAGAAGGATATGATTTTACTAATTTAATAAATTTGTGTCAGACTTTTGTCTTACCTTGTTATCATGTTGGACACAAGAAAAATACTCCTGAATTCAATTATATCAGACCTGCATAATGACAATATACGATTGGCATCTGCTTTTCAAAGCACTGAATACAGGCAAAATAACTCACCTCCTTCTTCTCATTTAATATTTGATTGACTGATTTCCTTATTCTGATCTTTGGTTAAGAGATGCTATGTTTCTTGTAGATGGATTTGCACACTGAAGAGATTATGTGCATTGTAATTCAGATCAGTAATGGGTTGGATTGGTTTTTTGCATTATGTGACCAAGAATTTGAGGAGACTAGACTGCCATTCATAAGGTAGCACAGGTTTTCTTTTTATTGTTGGAACTTATTACATAAAATTTATGTGTTTGAAATTAGTGTTTGTGCTAGATCTCAACCAGAAGGTAAAAGGCAATATACCAGGAAAAGGCTGTAACTTTTGACATTACATCAATTCTAAAACTTTCTCTCTTCCTATGGTTTTTAAGCATAAATAACCAACTTTATAAATATTTGGTTGAGCACATTCTATATGGGAATATCAGCCATACAACTGGATGACATATAGATTATTAGTGAACCCTATTGCCCTATTCTCTATTCTTGTAATTTTATTTTTTGTTTTATATTTTTAAATGATCTTCCAATACTTGCAGTCCATGTGGAACGTGTCTAGGTGAGTGTATTAATTCTACTTTCAGTCATATTCCTCTCTTTCCTCTGCTCTGCTTTGAGTAAGAGAACACCACTTCAGGCACCACTTCATGCTTGTGCATATCTGTCTGCAACTCAGCCAACACTTCAGAAATCCTTTATCTTTCCATATATTTTTTTTTCTGACTGAAGATAGTTTTTGCTCTATGTTGCTCTAGCTTGCTCTTTTCATAAACCTATTTCACTTAGACTTTAGCTTGAGGCTTTGTTTTTCTCCTGTGTGTTGCCATGGATCATAAATGTCCGTTTTGATATGGGCACTAGCTTCTGCTTCAGAATGACTTCCTACAAGTTTGAATCTCTATTTAATGTATGGTTCAAGAAAAAAAAAAGGTAAAGAATTCCAACAAGTACTCTTAATTCCATTTTCTTTGGTAAGACATGCGACTCTTCTTTCACAAACATAATTGAATTCTGAATGATACTGTTTCATACCACTAGAAAATTTCAGAGAAAGAAAGTCCCGGGGGTCCCCTCCTAATGAAAATTTCTTTCAACTGAGGACTCATTAATCAAAGCCCTGAGAATATGAAAATATGGAAGTACGTAGCACTGACAGACAGATTCCGGTTTTAATTATTTGGAAATCATTTTAATCTTTTATGGGTGGAGATATAGATGATAATTCAAGTAGAAAATAAAAACTGTAATACAGCCATGTTTATGCCACAATGAAAACTGAGCTTGGGTGTTATTTGCCAATGAAGTACACACATGCCTGTCTACACAAATGAGATTTCCCTTCAGTTTGTGTGTGTATGAGTCTTATATGGACACCTTTCCCTCTCTTTTCTTAACAGATAAGTTCAAGGTGGTACCATTTTATTGCATATCACAAATGGGAGGCAAAAAAAAAAGCAAAGTGAATGCCATTCACTGAAATAATATTTACTTTGTCAGTTTGAATAACACCTGCACTAGCTGCTTCAATCTTTCTACCAGTGTTTGACCTCCATTTCCTCTCCTATCTCTACTGATTATGAGTTATTATTTAAGCTCTAAACACAAAAGTCTATTACTGCTTTTGACCTTGGTCATTCATGTATCTTCTATATCAAGGTCTCGCACTTACCTGTCCTCTCATAAATTAAACTGGATTTCATATTTATCAGCTAGTCAGAAATATAGCTGCAGCACAACTGGCTCTTGACTTTTGACAGACATTAAATAATCCATAATGAAAAAGGCAAACCGTTTATACAAAAGACAATATGAAACACGTTCAATTATAGAAGGTCTCTGTTTTTCTGCCTTTACCTTTTGGATGCATTTGATGGAGGTTCTCTTGAACCAAGAAAATGTGTAACTTTTACAGAAGCAACGTTTTAGTAAAAATATACAACTGCCAGGTAATCCTCAAAATTCAGGGTCAGGTCTATGCTATTGGAAGTAGGTTTTCCTGCAGTTAATATTTCTGGACTGGGACGCACATTTCCAAAAAGCAGTCATCAGCTCTAGAGCTATGTCAAAAACTGTAGCTATTGTACCAACTGGAATAGTCATGAAGCTGTATGGCAGGAGGGCAAATGGAAAGAGAGAATAGGTCAGGGAAGTTTTCTAAACTTTGAGGATGAAGTGCAGGAAGATTTATAAATGTCCATCCTCAAAGAGAGGATCTTCTTAACAAAGACTGAGGGTGGCTGTTGTTGTGGGAAAGCATCAGAAGAAAGACGAGCTCTACAGAGGAAACTTCAGGCACATAAACCCAGATATTTTCAGACAGGTCTGTACTCCATGTGTCTGCAGTCTCCCCTCCAGGTATCCAGTGGTTTGGACATTAGGGTACAAGCCTGGCCACTGATTTGATCTCTCCCAGGCAGAGGAAGCTGTGAGTCTAAGTTGCTTCTAGCTTTGTTGCAAAGCATGTGAGGGGCCCCACGAACAAAACTTCTTCACCTCCCTTTCCTCCCTGACTCCCAGCTCCTGAAGTGGGAGAGAAACATCTAAGCAGTATTAAGTAATGAGACCTGGAAATTGGCATTAGTCTCAAATATTTGTATCAGATTTATACAAGTAGCTTTCCTTCTTAGTTTATAAAGGAAGTTTGTGTAGTTGATGGTTTCTCAGGACGGCAGACAACTGTTCTGCTCTACTTGCAACATGCAAGGAATGTACTCATAAAGGTTTATCCTGAAAAATGACCCATCCTCTTTTTGGAGTTCCATAGAACAGGTTTGTAATGTTCATGTGAATGATTGAAAGCCGCCTTTTGAGCATGCTAATGTGATTTCATACATTAAATTGTCTCAATAGCAGTAGAACTGTGTTTTCTGTCATCCAGGGTTTATACATTTGCTTTAATAATTATAAGAGCAGGCCATTTTCTAGATAATTGCAAACATTCCCAATTCACATTTAAGTTTATGCATAAGGACATTATAGGTACTGTAAATTTTATGCTTTATGAAAGATGCAGGATTAGTCTGATACGTATCTTTTATGCACAGCCATTGACTGATGTGCCAGAGACTAATAAATTGTGTCTGAGAAGTTTCACTGCAATCTGATTCCCATTCATTTGCATATGACTTCATTTTCTGAGCAATGTGAGAGTGGAACTATTTCTCTGTAGCATTAAACTGACCTAAATCTGACATGGAGACATTAATTCTGGGAGTTGACAGAGCAGAAGTGTATAAGCACCACTGATGGTAATGAGAAGACTCAGGTATATCTGTGTGTGAAACAACTGATTTTGTAGATAATGCAACAGCATCAAAAGAATAAGGCATAATTTGGCTATTATAAAATTAGAAAATACTTTTAATCTTATTCTCTGAATTCTGATGCTATTTCCAGCTGTAAAGATGTGTTACGCTATGGTTTCTGAAGCACTAGGATCCTATGGTAAAAATCAAATCAGAAAAACACACAGGGCAATTAACAGTTCTGATTTCAGAGAAGGATTGGTCAAGAGTGCAGTAAATAAATCCTAGAAACACTTATTGGGCAATAATGATAAAAGACATCCGATTATGTGAACACTGTATCAAGCAGAACTCATAGGGAAAAAAGAAAAATGTGATCATGCAACTTAGACTGTGTCATATAATTTATGCCAAAATACTTGAAATTTTCACCAGAAGTTTATATTATTTTTATTTTCTAAATTTTAAATGTTTCACCCTAAAACCTTAACAAAGTTTTAAAATTGTTTTTTTGCAACTTTTCAATTATTTAGTAGGGAAAAAAAAATTGACAAAAACATCTTTCAGACATTTAGTTTTAGGTCAGTTTGACTAGGCTGACTCCTGTAGTCAACAAAGAGATAGCGAAGAGATGACAAATGAGAGAATCCTCCAGAAGTTCTCTCAGTGCATTTATATCAGGCTTTGGTTTCTTTAGCAGCTAAAATCTCATATGACTCTGCTGAATGTCTTCAAACTGTACATTTAGAATGATTATTCATTTTAGTAGATTTTCTCTTTACTGGAAACAGCTCAGTGATACCTGCCATGGTCCAAAATACTTATTAATACACAAAAATTCTTGAAAGGATAGCATCAATAATATGATAATGCTTTATTTGGTGGTACAATAATATGTAGATTATTATCTGAATAACTAGAAAGAAGTTAAAAGTTGGTATAAAAAGTGATGGAAATTAAATCACTTTAATAACAAGAAGGTCCTTATAACTTACTTATAACTTGTGCTGCAAATATTACCTTTAATAAATATATTATTAAATTGTTGTCAAATGTAATTATGAATATTAAAAAAAGCCTCTGATCGTGCTTATTGAATGTTATGAGGCTATGACTGGGCAGAGTTTGGGCAACTGCTATAATTTCAGTGTAAGAACCAATTCCATGTTGTCCACTGTCATGATGAATGGGAAGTGAGTTAAACTTAATGCAGTAGCTTTATGTAAGGAAACTGTCTTGAATTATCTGAAATAACTATTTATGCAGTTTCATTTGTAACGTCATTTGGTTCTGTTCAGACAACTGCTGAAATTGTAACTCATTCTCTTTGCTTGTGTAATTTTGATCTGTAACAAGCAGCCACCCCTCACCTTGCTAAACTCTGCACTGATTTACATACATTCATGCCTCTCCAGTTCTGAATGAGAGATAACAGTGTTTATTAAAAAAGAGCATATTTGTCCTGCCTCAAAATGCAGTGGCCAGTGAATTTTTATTTTTAGTTTTTTTTTCACTTTATAACCATACAACCCTTCTCACTGGCTTTCAGCATAGTAAGTTTGACCAGATCACCTCTCCATGAGAATTTCCAATTCTTTGTACTTTATATCTAGATGTTTAGCACCAATGAATAAGCAATTAATTTTCTTATTCTTTTCCACCTCTGTAGAAATCATATGTATCACTGTGAGTCTGACACATATTTGTCTTCCCTCCCTCCAAAATAGTTAGCAGGTGATGTTTAAGAAGAAAAACAGAAACTATCAAGCACAACTTGTACTTACAAAGTATAAATTATGGCAAGAATTAACATTTCTGATTTCAGAGATGTACTGGTCAGAGAGCAGTAAGTAAATCCTAGACACACATATTGGGCAATAATGATAAAAGACATTTGATTGTGTGAACACTGTAGCAAGAAGAACTCATAGGGAAAAAAAAGCTGGTATCATTTTCCAGACCAGAAAAAGCTTCATTTAACACACTGCCTATAAAGAGGACATTATTTTATTACAGAAATACATGCTTGAAAGGTGAGTAGGAAAATGTTGTCTCAAATTTACACCTGGGGCAGGGAAAGGTGGCAATAGTTGTCAGAGATCACAGTGTGGGTGACAGGGGGAGTCTTGCTTTTCTTTGATAGAGTATCCAAAGCTGTTAAGAAGAGTGAACCCCAGGAATTCAGTCATCTGATGAAAAAGGATACCAGAAATCCTTACTTTAAACTAGATAACACAGCTCAAATGTCACACGTTGAACACTTGCACTACAGTGCTCTGAAATGAGATGCAGACTGGAATTGTTAATAGGAAATATTCAGCAAGTGTATTTATGAGAATCATAAATAACTCACAAACAGGGAGGAGGGAGTGAAATTACCCAAATCAGCAATTTGTTATGAATTATTTGCTGGCTCTTAAAGGAGAATAACAAGGATCAGGGTCTCCTCCTGTCTCAACAGAAAGGTGAAGTGTGGTCAGTCAGCACAGACAGCCTGGGGGGGCAGGAGCTGTAACAAGAGCAGAAGCTGTCAGAGTGTTACTGCAGCCTAGTTTCCTTGTGTGGGGCATACAGAAATATCCAGAAAAATGGAAGAGGAAGGAAGTATAAAGGGAAAGGTGAAAACAAGCAAGCTAAAGTAAAACTCAGACCAAAATCCTTGGAATTATTTTCAAATATTAGGAAGTTTTCTTTTGTGAATGTTTTGCATTTTTTTTGGTTGACATTTTAGCTTTAGTGTCCTTTCACTTCATGAACTCCAGAAGGGAATGCTCGATCTAAATATCATTTTGCCTCTTGCTTTTTGGGCAGCTGGGGTCAAATTCCTTCAAAATATATGTTGGGGAAAGAGATGTTTCTTGTTGTATATATTATGACAAGTCCTATAAGTGTAGTGGCACACTTTTGCTGATATCCAGACTATGTCCACTATCCTTGCCAATCATTCAGCCTATCTGTACAAATCATTGTCTTAACCACTTTTTTCCTACAGAGCTAAGTTCAAGTCTGTAGTCAGTTGATTTGGATATTTACCATGTACCCTCTGCAGTGTTCCACTTCCACTCATTGGAGGCCTGTGATCCCAAGGCTCAAGCAAGCTACCATGTACTACAGCTAATTAAAAAAAAGCAACAAACAAACCCACAAAACTAAAATATTAGAAGTTGATCATGATCCTATTTTTTTTCTCATTTTCTCCTTACATTAAAATAATTAAAATATTTTCTTCAGTTACAGCCAGCTTCTGAAGGAGACTCCATTCTTGATATAAAATCAACAAGAGATGGAGGGTCCCCATTTTCACTGCTGACTTTCATTAATTTTTACCTTTTCTGCTGAAAATATGTACTATATTCTTAAATTCTCAGTTTCAGCTTTCAGTCATCAATTATTCCTATACTTCTTTTTCCCCCCCAGTAGATTAAAGAATCCTTTGTTCCTTAGTGTTTTTTTCCCTGTGCATATGGTTATAAACCATTATCAAATCACCTTTCAATCTTTCCTTTATAAGCTTTACAAAATGAGTGCTTTAAATTTCTCACTGTAAGTCATTAAGTCTCCAGCCATTAAATACTTTTTATGGCTCTTTTTAACACCCTCACCAACATCCTTTAAAATATGGAGACCAGACCAGCACAGGGCATTGCAATAACAATCACACAGGGGTAAGCTCACCTCCCTCTATTTCTGTGTTTATATACTCATAGATGGCATTAACCCTTTTCCCACACTGCTGCAAAAAGCCTTTTGGAGTCATATATCTACTGTGACCCCTACATTCCTTTCAGAGTCCCTGCTTCCCAAGGCAAGCTACTCCATTCTCTAGGCTTAACTTGTACTTCTCAGCCTGTTATCTGGCATTTGGTGAGACAGAATGAAACACATTTTGATTGAAGGGTACCCATTTGCCAAGTAGAGTAGCTCCTGCAGTCATCTTTTTTTTTTCCATGCCATCAGTCCTCACCTCTTCTGCAAGATTATCAGAAGTGATTTTTTATGCACTTCCACGTAGTTGCTGTAAATGTTTTCAAAGTTTGCTGCTAAGATCTTTCTCAAGTCTCAGGCAACACAAGCAGGGAGAGGATGGCACCACAGTCTGAGTGTGAGATTTGTTTCAGAAACATGCAAGGTATATTCTTACAAATGCCTCCAAACACACCCTCCAAATGGCTCTGCTTTCCACTCAGCTAAATGAAGAAAGACAGAACAATACTGCTGGAGGAAAAGAGGCACAGAGAAGTCAGTGGGTTAGCTCACAGTTATGCTTAAATGTGAGGAAAGGAATTTCCATTTCTATGTCTTACTATTTGTATTTCTTGCCCAACCATCCCTAGTGTGTCTAGAATTTTTGTCTCTTCGTGTGTTTTCCCTTCTCCTCAGACATGAAAAAAAAGAAAGCCAACCCAAAACAAAACAAAACAAAAAAATAGAACCCCCCCCAACAAACAAATAACAACAACAACAACAACAAAAATTGCCATTGATTTGTTAATTTGTCTGTTTTTCTAAAGGGGATATGTTACCTGAGTCAGAATTTCCAGTCAGTAGGAGCTGTATGCTTGAATTCTGTGAGTTGTTCAGTAGACTGTTTAAATAAGCAACTAGTAGGTGACTCCTTCTGCCTTTAAAAGAACATCTTTTTGCATTGTCTTTTAGAAGAATTTGGATGCATTCGCTAGTGGTCACTTTCTGATAGTCGTGAAGTGTTTTTGTGTGTTTGAGTTCTCTGGTCCACAGTAAAACAAACCGGTTTGAATGTAAGGCTGTCAGCAGGCATGTGGATGTTCAAATGTTGCCTGTGCCAGTGTCAGCGGTGTCTTCACAGAGAATGAGTGTAAAGGTTGTGAGATGAAACATCTGACTGGAAGCCGAGTCTGCCGGGAGATTTATGGGCAAAAACTAGAAAAATTCCTGGGGAGGATGAATCATTCAGGCCAGGAAAGGGGTAGGTTAACCTCTGAGAGGAGGTCCTAGGGGAAGAAAGGCAGATCTGTCTAAATGATGGGGCAGATATCCCAATGGGATTAGAGTGCCAGGCTCAGAAACAAAGAGGCTAAGATTAGATTTGGTGCTTATGTTTTCCCCCTCCAGTATTGACTTCATTAAAACTGCAGGAACTGATTCAGTGTGTGGAAGTTACGTGACCTTGAGGTCACACAATAAGCTTGTTTCATAAGTCATACTCAGTTTCCATCTCTGCTTTCTCATTCACTTTCTCTCTTGCTCTCCCTTTCCGCACACACTTTGTAGCCTCCAGTCCCGGACTTTTCCTTTGAGACCTTTATCACATCTCACTGTCCTCATCTCTCAGACTTGTCCCACTAACCATCACTAACCATCACCAACCCTACAGGCCCACACTCTTCTCCTGTTGCACCCTAAAAACCACAGTCCTTTCCACCCAAGGCTGCCATTCCAGTCTCTGTCTCTCCCTATTTGACCCTAGGATCCTTCCTCTCATGCTACTGCTAGACTATATCTCCTGTGTATTTGGTTGGATCTGGGAAGTTTCTTGCTGCATCCCTCTGAAGTCCTTATCAGGATGTCACAGAGAACAACAGACTGCCAAATTTTGGGTATCTGCTGGACCTGGCATGACCTGAAGCATCTCAGAAGACAGTTGTAGGGAAAGTAATTTTTATCCCTAGCTGGAGCATTGCCAGTGTAGGTGGTATCCTTTGGGAATATATAGCTGTTAAAACATTTAACAGATCACTGCCAAGCATGCACAAACAGTGTTTTCCCAAAGATAATGAGTTTGAACAGACTTTTGCAGGTAAGACAAATCTCTGACAAAGGCCACCCTATCTGTCTAATTCCCAGTTGCAAATGATGAGAATGTTAGTGTTTTTCAAATAACCTATTTTCTTTTTCTAAAAAAAACCCCTATGGCTTTAGAACACCTGTGCTTTGCCTTATGCAGAAAAGGAAAGTAAAAGTTTCTTAAAAGAGTGATAAAATCAGTTTGCCTAACTTGATCTGACTTTGCAATAACAATTTTGATACAAGACAGAAAACCCCCCCAATATTTCAGGATAAAATGAATCACATCTTTTATTTTATATAGCTTTCAGTGTAACTAGTCCTTTGAAATATGCAGGGAATCAGAATTAACACACTTGGCTGCTGAAGAAAAAATAAATCCAACACATAAATCAGTGGTATTTTCAATAACATCTCTGAATGCTGACAAATCCCAGGTCCATGGCATCCTCCCTAGCCCAGTGGTGCAACATTGTTCCAGCACTATCTCCAAGGGTCACTGATTCAAATTTCCCGCTTTTCTTAGAGCTCTTCTACCCAAACATTGACAGCTCCAAGGCCTGTTTAGTTTATGATACATGATTTTAACTTCCAAATCTCTATCTATATCATGTATAACTTCACCCTTTCATGGAGACTGTGTTTTGTACTCCTGGATTTATCGTTGTTCTATAACTATGTTTTAACTGCATTTCTAATCTGTTAAATCATATCTTCTGCAAATACAATCTGTATTGATCTAGAATTCAATTTTTCTTAATTTGGTTTCTTATAGTATTGGATGAAAACATTTGCACGTGCAATTTAGTATGTGTTACAAAAGGATGAGCTATCAAGTCTGATATTTCTTTTGTTGAATAGATAAAATTTTATTTTATTCTCTTAAATTATCCTCATGATAAAAAAATTTGTGTTACAAAGGGGTATTAAAGAATTAGTTGTGGATACCATCCTTTCTGCAGTTATGCCATTGTTTCCCTCTCAATTTATTTATATAGAGTATTTACAGATAGCTTTAATTTTAAATATTTAGAGTCTTGATATAATTGTTCTGATTTTTCACCCTGAATCTTTATGAAGTAATGACTAAACTTCATTGTACGGCAAGTGATACAACACATAAACTCTAAGAAATCCCAATTGTAAATTTTTGCATCAGGCTAGCCATGGAAAAAGCAGTAAATCCATAATAAATATATGGATTCCAAAGTGTGTGTTCTGAGCTGGCAGACTTACATGAGAAAACAGTATTTGGCCTTTTTATTTCTGTTAACTACTCGCATTTGCCTTTGTGATCATTACACCAAACTTGTAGTAAGAAATGAAGTTTCTTTGGTTGTGTCCATGACAGTCATAAATCATTAGAGTTTAGGAAGTCCCCCAAGTAATAAGTGTACATTAAAATAATCACTTAAGAAACGCTGGACATGGAAATAGTGCATTTTCTAAAGTCCACTTAGACAACCAAACAGCTTGAGAGCAAATGGAAAAGTCAAAGGTGTACCTTGGTCTCAGGTATGGTCTATGAAAGATCTTTGGTGGACCACTGATCTAAATTTTTAAAAGTAAGTAGTTTCCAGGGTTGTGAAGAAAGAGATTTCTAGGGTAAAGAATAACCCTCAATTTGTCACCTTGGAGAGCAATTTGAAAGCTGATCCACTTACTCTGTTGTTTGCTAAGACAAAATTTAAGCCAAATATAACTTTAACAATAGCAAAATGTATAGATCTCCCCCTATAATTAACATGTACTTGAACAGACAGATTTTCTGTAACTAAATTTAACTCTGCATAGTCAGTAAGTAGAATATATGTACATTACATAAAGATCTTTTATCAAAATTCTGTGACAAGTTGTTCTGAGGGTTCAAATATTCAGTATTCAGTTAAAATTTTCATTTTTCTTGAATTGCAGCATATAGGCAATGTAGACCCCATTAATTTGTTCTGATGAACACAAACCCAGTGCAATGTATAAGAACAGAAATGTGCTTCATGAACAAAAAGCATACTAAGAAAGGAATAACAATGACTGTATCTTCTAATCAAACTTCCATGCATCAGAATTTTGAAGGTTTATTCCAATAAACCTGGAGCTTGCAGCAACAATGTCTAAAGTTTGTTTCTCCTGAGATTTAGCTAGATCACATTTCCTCTCTGGCTAAAGAAGTCTAGTATTTGAAGGAAAGCTGAATTTTCTCCACTATTGCAATTACCAGAAATTGAGGCCATCAAAACTTGTAAGTCAACACTTTCCACCACTATTTCCTGACATGTTTTAATACACACCTGGCTATCTTGATCCTTTGGACCATTCCAGTTTTTTAGGGATCATTGGAACAACATAGTTCCTTTGGCTCATACCATTTTCGTTGGGTTTTTCAGTTTAATATTAAGGGCCAAACTCTCACCATCTCTATAGCAACTTAGGATACCCTATAGACAAAGTTAGCTGCCAGGTTTCCTGTCAAGTTTGACTCTTCAGCAACTCTGTGCAGCTGGGGTGGTGAGAAGTTGCCAGATTGCAGGAAATAATTATAGTAAAATTTCACAAAAAAATGCAAATATGTAAACCAAAGCTAATTAAAATAGAGAAATGATCATAGTAATTGACCCTTGCAGAACTCATACAGTATGGACTTCAAATGGGGAAATAAGTGCATCCAGGTGATGATGATGACACAGTATATATAACTCCATGGTAACCCTCCTTTTCTCTGCATCTCATTTGAATTCTGCCTAAACACATGATAGACTTTGTGTTTCAGGAGTCCTTACAGAAAATTAAAGCCCCAAATCCTCATTATAGTTTTTTTGTCATCTTGGTTTTTTTTTTTGAGCAGGAGAAAATTAGCACCTCAATTCTTTCACAAACAATTGTGAAAAATTCTAGGCTGATCTGAACTTGCTTTAAGTCCAGTTTTTCCTTTCACCTATCAAATAAGGACATTAAATATCTCTGCCCTTGCCCAGGTTGCTGTGCTTCTTTCCTAATCTGAGCTCACTGATCCAGCAGAAATCAATCCACATCCTGTTCCTGTTGTTTAGTGACTTAAACTGACTCACACAGTGGTCCATAAGTGGCAAAAGTTAACTGGCATGACCCTATAGCCTCAGGGCAAGGTGGAAAAGGACTTTTCTACCTTCTGGTGGCAGCAAACTCTTGAGATCACATCTGCTCAATAATAGGGGTTTGCACAAAGAACACAGAACCTTTTTGACAAACTGACTGTAGAAAGAGCTCCACAGCCAGTACTTAGCTTTTCATCTAAAAGTTGTGTGGTATTTTTAGGAAGAATGTAGCAGTGCTCCAGAAATATTTTGGGTCTAACAAAGAAACTATCTGGTTTTTGACCTCTGGAGCTCCCTGTAGTGTGTCCTTAAAATTAAGTGGGTTATCTAAGAATTTGTAAGGTCTAACACCATCAAAAGTGATCCTGCTCACCCTATAGCTGGGGTAGAAACCCAGTGTAACAAAATATAAGATACAGGATGTGACACTCCAACACAAGGTGACTGATTCCTCACCTCTCTGCCTCTTAACACCTGAGGGTAGTGCAGACAGTATGCTGCGAAGAACTTCTCCAGTAAAGAAGTGAAAAGTTTCAGTGAGATAAAATGCTGTCCTGAAAGAAGAATGCTTTAAATAACCTACTAATGAGGGATAAAATCACAGAATCAAACGATACAGGCTTCAGCTAGCAGTGTTTTTTAGTAGGGATCAAAAAAAAAAGGGAGAAAAGCAAAAGAAGAGAAATGTTGTGACTTGGCTCAAAAGAACATACTGAATGAACTTTTTTTATTAGTTCATCTGTCTTTGCAGGTGGTATCTGGTAGTTAAGTGAACGGTGAAA
Organism: Neopelma chrysocephalum; assembly: GCF_003984885.1. Lineage (NCBI taxonomy): Eukaryota > Metazoa > Chordata > Aves > Passeriformes > Pipridae > Neopelma > Neopelma chrysocephalum. Next base: position 4,999,535 of record NW_020897749.1, read on the forward strand.
GACACAAGGTCTGCAAGGAAAGACTTAAAAAATAATGAGAGGGGGAATAAAGCTCCACTTAAAACTCCACTTATCTGTCTACAGATTAAGATTTGATTGCAGTAGCAGGGATCTGTCCTAAGCAAAGCTTCCAAAATATGTCCATAAAAAACATAAAACCTTGAATGAGGTGAGGAAACAATATACCTTGTATTATTACATTAATGTGGGGGAAATAAGTTCACATATTTAAATGTTAGAATTTCATAGAATTGTCTGAGACTTTGGAAGCACATGCATTGTAAATATCTTGTGGATTAACACAATTCAGTATTCTGAGGATCATTTCTGAGGTCCTGGTTGGATTCACAGATCTTTATTTAAAGTCATAATCAGGTAAGTTTGTTCTGAATTGTCTGTTTACACATACAGTCTATGGTCTCCTGGCTCTTGTATAAAAAACCCTTACCATAACTTAAAAGAAATCATCTCTGTTTTTTTACTTCTTGATTAGAGGATTAGACTAATAGAAAGTTTATCTTATTTAAATCAATAAGTTTTGTGCATTATTTTTATCAGAATAGTCAGCAGAGAACTACAATAAGTTTCTGTAGCCTGATTTCTGACATGCAAATATTGAGAATTCATGTTTATTTAATTGCAGAGAAAGGAATGTTTTGTCATTTTCTCCAGGAAAGCAAGAACCAACACAGAAAATGCGACAGGCTATAAATTTGATAAGATGTCTTGTACTGCAATTTTTTATTTATCCTCATGGGACTCTTTGAGCTTTCCCAGATCTACCTTTACCACAGAATTGTCTGATGGTCTTCATCAGCTCTTAAAAACAGAATTGTTACAAATGAGAGCTTACAGTGGCAGCCCTGGTTTATTTTATGCAATGCTGCCACATAATAATTGTATTACATAAGTTTGGCAGCATTTCACAGCTGCACTAAGTCATGCTAATGGGTGGTATCCAGTTGCTAATGTTGAAAACTGCTTCTAAACAGAAGCTGATTGAATGGGTTTGCTCACTAGCAAAGGCTCACTCATTTCTTTCACTTTTTACAGAGAGGCCTGACATTATCCAATTTGTATGTCTGATAAAAAGACATATAAAGACCTTTCAATAAAGACTGGATGAAATGGTATGGAATGGAATCTGATCATTCACTGAAAAAAACAATAACAACAAAAAAAAAGCCCCCACAAATTAAACTTTCCATATACATTATTTTTTCTAATCAAGAGACCAGACAGAAGAGTCTTCTCAAGTTACAAATTTAAAGTACTTCCAGATTGATTTGATACCTCTGAGACTTTACCAAACTTTGTTAATCTTACAAGCCTGTCTCCCATGCAGTTATGTAAAGCTCAGCTGAGGACAGAGTGGTTAAGCTGAGACAATGAAGAGCTCAGGCACTTCAGGAAGCAGAGGTTGTACAATACAGTAACCAACAGGTTATGGAGCCCAGGGTGGTCCAACTTACAGCTCGTGCCAAGTGTGCTTGTGGGAATCCTCAGGAAACAGATGTTACTGCCAGATTCTGTCTCTGAAAGGAGGTCTGGGCTCAACAAGTAGCTTCAGTGAGTCAAAGGTGTCTGCGTCTGTGCACAAAGATGGTGAAAGCTCAGACACTGAGAGAATTTCAAGCTCGTAAAACCCACCATCTAGGCATTTGGATGGCTTGAGAAGAACGTGGCAAGCACAGAAGAGTTAAACACTTGACTGAACATAGTATGTGTAAATCTCACTGTAATAGTTCAGCTCATTTTATGAGACCAGATCACCTGACAGTAATAAAAGAAAGAAAACAAAAGACCTGAGCAAACCTGAAATATTTTAAAACAATAATTAAAAAATCACATCCATCTATTATAAATCTAATCATGTAAGTGATTACTTCCTGGTTTTGTTTTCCCAAAACTGTGCCTTTCTGAACTGAAAGAGTTAGGAAGCCTCTGTTGCATTTCCAGGTCTGGAACCCACATGACCAATACTTTTCAGAGCATCCTTCATGGTAGATTACAGGCAAGTTTGAGAGGGCCTTTCTTGTGACACAGAAGTTTTGCCACCTTTCATGGTTTTGTGTCAAAAATAGCTCATTTAATGTGGGACAGGCAGGAGAAAAGTGAGCATGCTATTGCTTCTTGAAAGAGCTTCTCATTGCTTCTCGGGGAGCCTGAGGTTTCAGCCAAGGGATCAGGGCACTGAAAGATGAAACACAGGCCAGAGTCTTTGCCTGAAGCAGTAACTCTGATTATTATTAGATAAAATAAGTCACTGGAATAGGAATGGAAATCCAAGCCTTCTCTCTTTCCACGATGGATTGGAATTTAAAATCATCCTTGAACTCAGTGACCATTTCCTGGCACACCCTGCTTCAGCACACTGTATTTTGTAGCTCCTCTTTGACAAGAAAGTCATTTGCCTGAGAACTACCTTTGAAATACTCAGCTTTATGTTGTCATAGCTTCTTTGCAAACCTGCCTGTAGTACTAACAAGTCTATGCAAGGCCCCATGCATCACTCAGTCTTACAGCATTTTATTGACAGTGCAGGAGAGCTACAAGAGTCATTTTAAAAACCATTTGCTGTTTTAATAAAACAAAATATCTAAATATGACGTATTATATGAAGCAGACAACACCTTACAGCTGCACAGTAAAATGAAAATGAAATCTCTATAACTGTGATCAAAGTGAAAATATCATTCACTTATAATTCTAAAGTAAAAAGAATAAAAAGAGCTTGTTAGGCTATGGTCTACAGATCAGGACCAGGCTGAGAAAACAAAACTCAAATGTCCGAGACTTTTAGTTAAGAAATGAAGACTACACAAATATAGGAACTTTTAACACACCAGAATATTCTCAAGGTTGAATTAAAATATTGTTCACCTTTCAGCACTGTACAAAAGACACTGTTAAAATAAATGGTGCTAATTTAGTGTGAGTATAAAATGACCTGATTGACAGCTGTGGGGAATTTTGTTCAGAAAACAGTACTAGAAAGGCAAATTTCCCTACATTGTCATCATCAATGTACCTTACCTAAAAAGAGCTATCATAGGGGTAATTACTGCGTCAAACCTACTTGTATTTTTTATCTTTTTTTGGTCACATGGCTTCTGTCTCACTTGGTTTTAGATTGATACTGTCAAGCTCGTTGCATCTAGCCCAGCGAGCAGGCATCACATCACGCTGGGCAGAATATTTTGAGGAGTGTGACAGACCCCAGACCAAATATCAATGTTTTTGGCACTCTGTAAGTGGATCTGTGCACTGCCAAGAGGTGCAGCATGGCAGGCAGCAAAGCAGTTGGTGTGGACAGACATCCCCATGCCCATGCCCTGCCCATGTCTGTGCCTGTGCCCGCGCTCATGCCTTGCCCATGCCCCACTTGTGCATTTTGGTCTCAGACCAGCTCAGCCCTATCCAGAGCTGTGCCTGGGATTGTCCCAGCCTAGGGGCACCCTGAGGCCTCCCTTGTGGGTGAGGTGCTGCTGCAGGGAACCTGGTTTGTGTATTCTGAGTCTGCACCACCGTGTGAACCATGGCACAGTAAATTGGGGTTATCCCTAAATTTGCTCCCTGAAAAGAATGCTCCTGGTACAAGCTGGAAGGTTGACTGTGATGACTCATCCATACCACTTCAGCTACAGATCTCACTGGCTCAAAATTAACTGCAGGTGCAAAAAAAAAACCACAGAAGCCAAGAACTGGCCCAGAGGGTAAACTTTGATTTAAATATTTTGTTTGCATTTGTATTGGCTGCAGGTGTCAAGTGGTCTCTGTGAAGAGTGGCTGGATCTGCTCCATGCCAGACACAGCTGGTTCCAGCCAACTCCATCTGACCCTCTCCAGGGCATGGCTGGGTCCCAGAGTCACATATAAAAAGGAGAGCCTGAAAGTGCCAAATGGAGACAGGAAGAGAGAACAAAAAGAGAAATAAAAGAGGCAAGGTCAGAGGAGCAGGAGGAAGGAGAAGGTATTCCCTGGCACCAGAGCAGGCATCCACCTCAGCCCGTGCAGAACTCCATGTCATAGCATGTGGCCATTCCCAGAGGAGCTGCCACCATGGAGAGCCCACGCTGGGGCAGAGGGAAGATGTGAGAAGGAGGGAGCTGCAGAGAGAAACTGCTGAGTGCCAACTGCGACCCCCTAAGCTGCCCTGAACTGGAGGTGTGAAGTTAACCCTGGGAAAAAGAGGAGGAGAAGTGTTGTTTTCAAGTTTGTTGTTTTTTTTTTCAATTATATTTTTACTTTGATTGACAATAATTTAGTTTAATTTTCCCCAGTTTGTCCACAAAGGTAACTGATAAATGATGTCCCTGTCCTTATGTGAACACGGGAACATTCTTGTTTTTGTTTTTCCTATTTTCTTCCCCCACCACGCTGAGAGAGGTGAATAGCTGAGCAGCTGGGTGGAATTTTGGTTGCCAGTGAAGGCTAACCCACCACAGATTTATTTCTTTTTAAATGAAAACTACTCTTAAATATCTACTTAGCTTTTTTCTTTTTTCTTTTTTTTTTTTCTTTTCTGGTTTTGCTTTGGGGGATTTGCAAATATTCAAATAATTCCATCTAAAAGATTATTACTCTAGGTTTGGGATATTTTGCCCTTGAATAAAAGCATTCCCAAAAAATTGAACCTGATGGATAAAAGAGAAAGTTCTTCAAAGAAATCAAGTGAAATTAAGTTACTGAAATGTTTTGTTAAGCTTTGGATGAGCCCCTTGGGGAAATTTCTAAGCAGAGCTTGTGATGCCTCCATGTTCTCTACAGGTTAAAAGAAAATTTAGAATTGAAGTTAATGCTCTTTGAACCTAAAATCAATACAAACTAGGAATAACACGGCAGTGAAAAAGTGATTTTAATTCAAAACAGAAAGCAGAATGCATCCCTGGTCATTTTAGATTTAGAAAAATTAATTAACTTTGACACAACTACAAGTGAGCTGGCTCATTGCACGTCTTTCAAAGTCCAGGACAATCTTCTTAACAATCTGCTTAGTATAATTGGAGTAAATGGAGAAATACATTTGAAAATGTCAGAATCACAATCGATATAATTGACCAGAAAGGGGTAACAGCTTTGTTACTCCTTTATGCAGCCAATGAAATACTCTATTTTCATGAGACTATCCCAGAGAGGTTTAAATTTAAAATTATAAAGAATATGTTCAGCAGCCTACAGAAAGTGAGATGGAATCCCATTCAATTCACAGAGTTCTCGCTGCAGATAGAAGTTTTGATGACAGACTTCAAAAAAAATAAGGTTCTTGTCCCAGTGAGACATGAACTGATCTCAATTACCTTAAAGCTAATTAGTGTTAAGGATGCTGAAAGTTAATAGTTTCTGCTGGAGTACCTTGGCTTACCTATATTTCCCTGCTACTTGAAAAAATGTTTTTGCATGTTCTTTATACTGAAGATTAATCTTGTAAAAATTCATGCTTTGATGAGGAATGGAAATGCAGGATGAAGACACATGAAGGACTCTGACAGTCATGCAGTGAGTTTGAATATAAATCAGAAGAAAACTGTTTCAAAATGAAAACTAAAGTTTTGGGGTTTCTTCCAGCATATCACCAAGTTTGATGGAAATCTTACTTGATTCTTTCTATGTAAACTACAATTCCATCGTATAATTTTTTAATCAGATTTTGATTTTATTTTGAATAACTCGCATTAATAATATCTGTTTTGGGGACAACACTTGTGCTCAGAGTAAAATTACTGATGTTAACTCTTAAGCTGGACTCCTTAATGTCTTCTTTGTCATCAAGTGCATTGGTTTCTTTGACTAAAAATGTGCTGTCTTTTGACACTGAATAAGCTAAAACTCAAAATAAAAATAAAAAGTGACCAATAGCAGGGAAAGAAAATTCTGTGATACGAATATCCTTTGGTTCTTTTCATATGAGCTGTTTGTCAATATTTGGTGCCTTTTTACTTGTTTCTGCTTCTATGAGAAGGCAACATTAATCATAATAATCACGTTTCTTTGAAACAAATCTCATTTTACAAAAACATCAAAAAATGCAGAAATGTCACCGGAGGTGACTAGTTTTTTGTGCCTTTTTTTTGTGTGTGTGTGTGTTTGGTTTTTTTTTAGGGGTAGGTTTTCATCAGTACAGTATCCAGAAAGATCTTTTTTTTCTTGAGTTTATTTGGCAAGTGATCTTCTGACTGTAGCTGTCTGCATCTGCTGTGCTTCTGCTGTCTGTGTACACATAGGTGCACACTGGCAAGAGAATTGCTTCTTATGTATATCACAACTGAAGGACAGCCTGCATGTCCACAAGCTCAATGAGATTTTATCCAGCTGTCAGACAGAGAAAACACTGAGAAGTGGAACAAAATTGATTTCAATGGCTATTTTGTCTGCATGGAGAACAAGATAAAGCACAAGCAAAATTGTCCCCAAAAGAATTAATGAAAAATATTAATGAAATTAGGACATAGTTTATGAGCAAAAATCATTGAAACTGATCAGAACCTGAGGCATTTGAGGCTTTTCTATCTGTAATGGATAAGGGAGCAAATTCTGAAGGCTTTATTCAGTGCTTAGCTGAAACAAGGAAAGCCATGAACTGCTTCCCTGGAAATGCAGCAAAGCAAAAACCTCTATACAAGCCTGTCACCTCATGCCAGTTTGCACACCTGGTACCCTACTGATGTTCCGGTTGCAGAAGCAAAAGTATGGGTTAAGTAGAGAAGAACTTTATGGAGACATTACATCTTGCACTGACATTTCTTAGAACTGAAAACAAAAATGCCTTAATTTGCTCCCCCACCTGGCTTGTTATACTTTCATAATTTTCTTAATGCTGAAAGATAACAGGAGGATCCCTTCCCCTACCCCTTCCCATTCTCTTTCCCCTACTCTTTCCCTATCCCCTTCCCCTTCCTCTTCCCCTTCCCTTCCCTTTTTCCAGAATTGTGGAACACTTTCAGTTTCAATGTCATCCAAAAAACCCACATCTTCTTTGATCTCACAGGATCACTTTATCAGTCTCACTGTTTAATCCTTCTGCCCTAGCATGCAGCGGTATCAGAGACTTTCCTAAACTTTGTACAAGTTCAGAAAGCTCTTGAAGACTAGGAAAAACTATAAAGGTATGGATACAAGGAGCTAAAGTTTGAAATAGAACCTCTGAAGTGGAGGTCTGCTAAATTAATGATCTTTCATCAGTTATTAACCTGAGTTCAGGAAGAGAATTCATGAAGTTTTGAAATACCAAGTACAAGAAATGAACATTTGAAATATTTTTAGCTTCTAAAACTTTTCAAAGTATAAACCACCGAATAACTCAGTGCGTTCCCAATGTCCCCAGTGGCAGTGATGACATTTTAATCTTTGGCAAAATTACGGAAACACACAGGAAAACTCTTGGGGTGTTTGATTGCCAGACAGCTATTAATCTAACATTTCACAATGCCAACTGCAATTGAATGAAGTAATGCTGTAAGTTTTTTTTTCACAGAAAATTTTATAGGATAGACATAATAAGTAACAGCAAAGAAAACTGCAAAGAAGCTCAACATTTATGTTGCAAAATCTTTACATACAGCCCAACATTCAGTGGCAAAGGTACCTTAACACCACTTCTCTGATGAGCTGAGGCGGAGCCTCCTTATTGTAAGCCAGGAAAATCACCAAGGAGTGACTTCCTTTTTTAAATGTCTCCTCACCCCAGAGCTGAACCTGCTAGAGATTTCTGTTCATAGTGACTTGTACATTTTACCAGACTTCTTCCCACTGGCTACAGGATATAAATTACTGTCTGCCTGTTGGTTCAGTCTAAGTAAAATATCATGTGTGAACAGTGATGGTTAATGATGACCAGATGTCTGGATCTCAAACTGTGACGTCTTTCTTAAGGCAGTGTTTGAGTACTGACTGACTTTAACATCACCTGCCTCTGTAACTTTAGGCAAGGTGGTTGTGGCAAGAAAACCCTACTACAAACCTCAACAAACAAACAAAGCAACTCTGTACATCAATTTTGTCTGTCCAGTTTAGGCAATCTAGAGCTTGAATTTTCAAAATTCCTTAAGCCCTCATGAAAGTTAGAAGGAAAAGTAAAACTTCAGTACATTTTATAATCAGACCATAAATACTAGAATTTGGTGATTGACAATCTCAGGTGGAAAAACTATTTTGTCCCCTTTTTACAGAAAGCAAACAGAAGAGAACTGAGCAGAAGGGCATATGAATAAAGAGTAGCTCACGCTTCCCCAAGATAAGGGTTATGCAGATGGATAGACATGATACCCTCCAAAAGTGTTCACTTTAACAGGCAAACACAGAGTTGCTCACCTGAAGGAATCAGGCAGATTTGGAAGTTAATATTTTTCTATAACCTGTTGGAAGTGATTCTCTTTGGAAATAGTTCCCAGGAAAAGAGAACTGTTCATCCATCTAGAGAAAAATACAGCTTTGTCCCCAAAGAAGGGACAAACCCTCTTTTTTCAAGCAAAAGGTGTGCTTGTGCTGCACAGAGAGAAATACATAACCCAGTCTTACCATTGTTTCCTCTGCCAGCTTCAAGATAGACATCTCACAATAAAAACCTGGCCAGCCTAGGACCTGAGTCAAAGACTGTCCTATAGAGAGAGGTAACTAAGTGCATTAAGATGTGAATCTGTATGCTGGATGTTTATGATGGATAGTGTGTGTCACTAAAATCAATATGGTATTTTCATGACTTTTTTCTCTTTCCTTTTCACCACCGCCTTTTTAAATGGACACGAGCATGTCTGAATGCACAAGTGAACTAAAGAACTGTTTGCCACAAAACAAAAAAAATCTATGAGAACTCTTGAGCCTGCACCTCTGATCTTGATTCCAAGAAGTGTGAAGAGTAACCAAATCTGATACTGTCATTCGTATCAACCTGTGAGAACACTCTTAGCTGAAAACAGTAACCTGCCAATTTTGCATAGTGAAGGACCACCGGTATTTCCTGCTTCTTTTGTTTTGATTTACACATATAAAGTGTTTCCAAACTCTTTAATAAAAGTAATTACATCCTTTTAAGCATGGAATCAAAATGTTGCCAGTTGAGTTGCTACTTAACATTTATACTAAATGATATACTATACTAACTGGTCTGCGGTTTTTATTTTAGGTGTAAAGGTCTAATTTGATCCTTCTCAATTTAGGTGTTGACGTTGTTATTTATAGTTAAATTAAAATTCTTAATAGACAAAAGCCAGTAAGCATAGCAAAGCTTGCTCTTAATAGTTGCCCAGCCTGCTAGAATGATGGTCTATGTTTATCATGCAATGGAATAATGCCATCACTGGGAAAGCTCTTTCCCAGATAATTCATTAATTAATTAAGTATTATGGGATTGCTATTGAACACCTTCTGTAGTGCCATCTATAACATAAACAGACCACTATTAAAATAATTTAAGTAAAAAGTAACTCTCACCCTGAAACTAATTGTTCAGGAGGACATAGTAAATACAGGATTATCCAGGAACCGAAAAGTCCATTTAGAGTTGCTCAGGTTTGGCTATTTTCCCCTTTGTCTCATTGGGAAAGGCTTTTGTAAATCTCTTCAGCCGGTGAAAACTATAATAAAGAAGATAAGAATGACAAATCAATAAGACAAAAATGCAAATCCTTAAAAATAACCTATCCCATTTCTAGCCAGAGAAGATCCATAAAGCTAAGCTGTTGTCCTCTCAGGTGTCTGAAAAATGGTGAGTATTTGTTTGTTAAACATCCTCTGCATTGAAAGCCATGGGTTGGAAAGGATCTTCAAAACTGCAAGTGGTCAGACCACCACTAAGAAAAGAGCAGACTTTTGAAGGACTGATAATTCCAGGAAAATCTTTTCTGTGCTGGAAGAAGCAACTTCTATTTGATGAAAATCCCAAAGTTACATTTAAAGAAGTGGAGAAAGTAGTAGAATGTATAATAAAACCCCTAAAAAGGGAGATTATCTTCAAAATATTGACAACCTCTAGTGTTGCACTTTTTTAGTAGTTTTGATCCCCCAAATATTACGTATGCATTGTGAATGACCACATCCCAACAGAAAGGGTGTGATTTCCAGTTTACTTTGGGCTTTAGACTAAACTGGTGGACAAGTTGTGCAAGTAGTTGTCCACACTAAGAGCAAACTCCTTGACTGAGGTGTTCTGGTCAATAATAATCTTATCAACAACCTCATTAACACTGCTGTTGATTAAGAAAGATAAATTCATTAGATTTATTGTTTTTCAGATTTTCATTGCAATATCCTCTTCATCTAGAAAACTTGAATAGATTTTGAGAGAAACATAATACAACTGCACTCAAGCCAAAGGACATGATAGAAACTAAATGGATTCCTTTGGGTTAAGACTTCAAAGTAGTTCCTGAAAGAAATGTAGTCCAAGTGAGTTTAAATATAGAATTGTAGCTCTGACCTTTAGATGTGAATTTCTATGCTTTTATTTTAGACTTAACATTCTTGTAAGGGTAGAACATGTTGGACGTGTTTTGGGATCAAAAATAAGCAAAAAGTTGGTATCTGGCAATCAAAAAGAGAAGGCAATAAACCCAACAGAAAGTTAAAAACAAATAAAGGTGACCAGAAAACATACAGGATTATAGCTAAAGAATATGCGTCCCTCCTGCATGAGGTGATCAGGGAACTGTATATAGCCCAGTATATGTCTTACCAACACGTTACTTTCAGATTATGTGATATTTTCATATGATTCTGATGTAAGTACTGTTCCACCTGATTTACAAGGTTCTGCTGGATGAGATAAAGGTAAAACTATACTCTATGGAGGAGGAATAAAGTCACTATGACTTTTACTATGCTGGTGTTTTTTCTGAAGCAGGAGAAGCTAAAAGTGACAGTTATTCATATTGAGGTCATATGCTTCCCATTTGAAATCTATCTTGATAACAGGCCTTATAATAATAACTTACAGACAACAAATCTCAATTTCATGGGAAACTGAATAATTGTAATCACTTAGGGTTTTTTAAAGAGCTTTTACTACTCAGCTGAGTGAAAAACATTGCAACAAATATTTGTGCTATATTTGCCAGTGCATTCTATGTTACAGAAAAAAAAACAAATAATTTTTAGCCTAACTGTCATTTACATAGGAACTCTACATAAAGCCACTATTTAGTAAACGGTTCTAAGCAAGGAAAAGCACATGCAGCTGATCAGTTACCACAGGCACAAATTAATTTGTTTGAACTACAGAACTGAGGAAAAGAAACTCCTACTTCTCACATCCTCATGGATGCCTCTTCTCTCACTCTTTCAAAAGAGGAGTTGAAGTAGGATTACAAGAACTGTTTCCATGAAACCAAATAAAAAGCTGCTCAGGAATTCATCCAGTGTGGAGGCTTCACGAACACGAGCACAATTAAAAAGCCACTAGTAGTTTTAAACATGTCAAGTGATTACTTGCTTTACTAGATTTTTTACAGACTTTATAGAAGATGCAGTTTTGCTGTAGTGCTGCTTTTCTTTCAGAGTGAAGGAATTTCCAGCTAGTCTCTTAATATAGAAACTATCTTGAAATTGCTTTATGTCAGTTTTGTTCCCCTTGTCTGTTAAGTGCAAACAAATACCCAGATCTGTTATTCTCCTGTGATTTCAGTTGTGTTCTTTGAAATGACGTGCCAACGCTGTGAGTGACATATCCACCCTCTGGTAATTTGTCATTGATAGATTATTCTTTAATTAAAGTTTCAAGATGGATTTTCTTGTACTTGGGAAAAGCGGCTTTACAGTTTTATCTGGAGGCATAAGGTAAAAGTGCAGATCTATAAATAGATGTCATTTAGCAGAATGAAAAATAAATACATATTTTTATATATTGCACTTACATAAACGTTTTTAATATATATTTTTTATGTTATATACAGAGAGAGTAACTTTAACCCAAAAATTTAAACACTTTCCTAGACTAAAAATACTGATGCAAATCAATATATGTTTTAGTAGGCTTGTGTTGGGGTATGTCTGTTCAACATACTGCTATCTGATTCCATGACTTGTAACGTTAATAACAAAATCAATCAAGTGCCACAAAAGTGAACTGAAAGACTACTAGGGCCAAATTTGAAAACAGAATTAAGAACCACAAAACTGATTAACACTGCATAACCTTGAGACCACTTGAACTCCACAAAGGCTGTAGTTTTTTATTTAGAGAGAGAGACTCATGAAAATATTTTTAGACTATGACAGGGTCAAGTTCATCACAAAATGAGATGGCAGACACACTTGTCTAAAAGACGGATGCAGTAAGAGATGGAAGGCCATGATTTACATCTGCCTAGCATAGGGGAATTTGAACTCTTCTCTCTCAAAATGCTGCACTTACCACCAGGTTATCAGCTATTTGTATTTTAATTCATGCCTTTCGGAATCATGCAACTGCGCAGGAAAGAATTCAAGACAAAGCTGTTCAGGAAGCAAACAAGCAAAAGCCGCCCCAAATCTGTAGCTGCCAGTTTACCTCACAGAGATGTCACGCTGGAAACGTGCAGGGCTCTGTGCACGACCCATGAAGTCTTTGAGTGCCTCTCATAAGCTTAGCAAGGTCTACAGTGAAGGTCATCAGGAGCAATGGGAGCAAAAATCCTGTAATTTTGATGGGATCAAGTAGCCTTTTGCTGGTCAGAGTGACTTCTGACTGTTCGTGGAATACTGAAATGCTGGTGCCCTTTGCTGAATGCAGCACTTCTTAATTCCAGCAACGAGTGGGTCTGTCTCAGAAATACACTGTTGGCTGGGGCACGTTCTGTAGGAATCTCTAGGAATAAACCTTAGTCAATGTGAGATATCCAAACTGCATAGACAGCATCTTGATATTGGATATATAATCTGAATATATCTCATTTCTGATCTGATGTACCTTTTCTGGTTTTCACATAAAACTAAATTTCAATGGATGATTTTCAAAAACAATCAAGAAAACAAACACCTCCCCAACAAATAAAAACCCAAAAGCACAACAGAGGAAGTGATACAGATTTTTTTCAAAATAAGGGGCTAGGTGACCTAAAAACTAAGTACATCCTGACTCTTTTGAGTTCTATATTTGCCTAGCCATCCCAGCCAAGCAGTGCTTAACAAAGGAACATTTTTCCAGTGAATTCATTTCCAAGGAGCAGCCAGCTTTCTTTCTGGCTTTTTTTTCCTTGCCTGTCGCAAGGTGAAGAGTTGGGAGTGAAAGAGCTGACAGATTTTCTCTTCACAGACAGGTGTGATTTAGGGGTATTATTTCTTTTTTCAGTATATTGTGAATCACACAGATTTGGAGTGCAAGGGCTGCACAAAATGTAATGAGTCAAAGCCTTAATAAATATTTACACCACTAGTGTAAAACTAAATAAACTATAGTTTCATAGCACTGTAACCTTTCATAAAAAAAAATGTAAACTAGCCCCCACAGGACACGTCAGCTTCTCATACATCATAAGAAATCCAACACAAACATTCAGGAGCAGTAGTATGCTTTGCAGCATTTATTAAACTTGCTCCTTTATCCTCACTCCTTATGATTCTTCTAATAATGTATTATGTGGCAAAAGATTATTGGGTTTGTGTTGGCTTTTTTAATGAAAAAGTCACAAAATATGTGCCGTGGAGACATGAGAAAATTACATAGTTATTAGGAGAGAGTATGGAACCTATAATGCAACACAGCACAACATAATTGCTGTGCAAGTTACCTTCCTTTACTGATTTCTGTCAAAATCCTAATTCATATCTTGTTTCCTTCCAGCTTCTTTCTGCAATTTTGTACTACATAGAAAGGGTTCCATTTGTCAAAGTTTAATAAAAAGCTGGTGATTAATAAATAACTATATCATGCTTGTAGTTATCAATGAGTGATTATTAGCATGTAATAATGAACTAGTTATTAAAATATATATCCATCTTTCCCTAACCTTTTAATTAAAGTCTGATTTATAAATAATACCCAAGAAATTACCTATTCCCATTTATGAGGTAGCCTTAACTCTCTGAGGTGTTTATGATTTCCAGAATTCTGCAACCATCCTCACTCTGTTTTGGATATCAAAAATATATTAAACCCATATTCTCTTGTATTTTCTGCCTGGTTTCCTTTGTCTGCTCACATTTCTCTTTTTCCCCATCCTTTTATGAGCATTCATTGCCATTCTTCAGCCAAAGACCCCACTTTAATTTACACTGGCTACGTTATCCAGAAGTCATTCCATTCTGGTGAGACAACATCTCTTTGCTGGAGACTGAAAAAAAAAAGGAGAAAAAAAAGAATAAAATTAAAAATGTGTTTTAGGTTATTGGATTGTTGCCAACAGCAAAATATAGCTTATAACCTGGTCTGGTAGCAGTCTAAAAATGGCTTCAAGTACAGTTTTAACATTAGAAATTTGCGTGAACACAAATTTATATTCATAAAACATACATGATCATGCTCAAGATGTTTTAAATCTTTTGCTTTAACCAGTGAGCGGCAATGCTTAAGTTACCCTTTTCTTCATGAAATGTATAATGGTGCACTTTTAAGACATGCAGCATTGTAATTACTGCTTTGCTACTGCAGTGTACTTCAGGGAATTGTAACTCACTGAACAAAGGTATCTTGCTTTTAGTTGCTGAACAGGCAATTAGCTTTTCCCTAAAATGGCATGTTCATATCCCAGCAGCCCCATGAAGCAAGAAAAGAAGTCTATACATCATATCTTGAGCTGTCTCCTGTTTCATAGACTCTGAGGTTCCTTTCACACATACTGCTGATCTGCATTTGTTGGTGAAAAATCAGAATAACAAAACAACATTCCACTCCCTCTTGTCACTTGTCATATCTTTTCACCAAAGAAAATTTGCACTGATCAGCTGTAACAATTTAGGAATATTCATCATAGAGGTTGCCTCCTCTTTCCCATCTTTTGCGAGGAAGGTATTGGGTTGTGCGTGCTTGGGTAGAATTTATCCTGAGTCTTGGCATTTGATGCTGTAGGTCCCCAAACTTTCACAGTTTTGAGGGAAGTTTCCTCCATTAGCAGTGCTCCTGCAAGGGTTCCCTGCAAAACATCGGTGGAATTTTATCCCCAAGAAAAAAGAACATATTAAATTTGTCACTCGTGAATAAAGTTGCAAACAAGTAAGAAGATTTATTGTGACAAAGACAATGGTTAAATCTAGGGGGAAAAGGCTAAAAAAATAAAAATAGTGCAAAAAAATCCCTAAACCCCATCATCAATCACCTTTCCTTGCTGTCTCCTAAGATTTTTTGGGAGGGAAAAAAAGTCCTCTACACCTGACTCCCACATTTTAAAACTGACTTCTAAAATGAATGTGGGAAGCTGGTGGTATAGCCTTCTTCACCCCATCTGCTTTGCTTCAGGGAGCATCTACATATTCTTTCCCTTTTGCCTACGGTAAAAGTTCCCCTCCTATCCTTCCTTTCGTCTCATCCTTTTCTTCACCTTTTCACAAGATGCAGATTTTAGATTTATACTAAATACGTAAAACTACTAATCATCCTTCCCTGTTCTTCAGGATTGGTATCCAAGGCACACGATGCAGTTGCAGTGAACAGGGTCTTTCATTTTTGTGAAGGGTCTACAGTCCCATGGCATTCTTGAGTTTCACATTCCTCATAGTTCGAACAACCTTCATTCTGAGTTCGGTGTTTTTCAGAACTCTTAATATGGAAGGAATAGTTCTGTATAAGTGGCCTCAGGATTGTTCTGACTTGTCTACACTGAGGACAAGGATTTCTACGAATTTAGGGTCAACTTTGGCTCACTGACCTTCAGCAGGGTTTGGACCACACCTGTATCCATGCAGCCTTTTGCTCGGGGAAAAAGAAAAAGCAAACCTCTCTGCTGGGGAGCACCTCAGAGATATTAAATTAGTATTCATCTTATTGTAAGAGAGAATTTTTTTAGTGAGAATGATCAATCACTGGAAGACTCTCCCCAGGGATGTGGTGGACTACCCATCACTGGAGGTCTTCAAGGTGCGATTGGACAGGGTGCTGGATAATCTGACCTAGGCTCCCTTTCCTATGAAAGGCTGAACAAGAGGATCTTTCAAGGTCCCTCCCAACCTGGGCTGTTCTATGATTCTATGATTTCATGACTGTAGGATTCTATGAATAGCATGTTTCTGTGAGGTTGCAAAGGGAGAGGTGTCAGGATTTTGCTTTCCAGTTTGTTACATCTACAGCTATACACTAGAAGATGAAATATATTATAGCTATTATACTACCTAAATTTTTCAAACAGAATATTAAAGTGCTGATCCTCATAGAATAGACTTCTTGACCATGTTTATATTAAAAATATAAATTTTTTAGTCCCTCAGCTAACCTTTTTTGGTTCAAGAGGTTAGCAATCATTCCCCTTTCATTACACTATTGCCATTTAAATTTTTTCCCCTCCTTTTGGTCTATAATATTCTCTATGGGAATTTTTTGCACACGTGAACGTATTTTAAGTCCAATTTTATCCATTGGGCCTCGTATTTACTCAAGCTACCCCAGAATACCTTTGTATATCTACAAAGCCAGATATATCACAGATCATTCCCCATCAGTGATACAGGTCTAAATTCAAACTAGCATAATTACTCAACACAAACAAAGAAGCAGTTTTTGAAATCAGCTTCCTGAATGAACAGAATAGAAAGATTTTTTTTTTTTTTAATAGGATATTGAAGGGAATGTTTTGGGGGAAATTTGTGATTCTCTCTAACAAAAAAAATCATGCCACATTGACAAAAATTTACTGCACATGGCTGTTTCAGTGTGTTGCCACAGATTTCTGGGAGGATCACATGACAGCAGGCAACTGGTATCAGGGAAGCAGCAACTCCTTTTAGACTCTGCAAAGTGCTGATGTGTCCACAGACTCAGTGAACAAACAACTTGCTTTCTGTAGAGCTGAAGCAAGCTGTGTCAACAAGACAGAATTTGAATTATTACATGCTGCTGTTACATCTATAGAAGCAGAAGAAGGGAGTAGATGATTATGGCACAGAGCTTGTGGTTAGGGAGGGAGTAATAGTAGCTCTTCAGCATTAGTTGTTGATGGAAAACATCTGCTTCCTTTCCCATTCCCTTGAAACAAGCACTTGGGAAATGTCCCCTAATGGTGTCTCTCTGATCTGGGTCATTCCTTTCCTTGGAAGTCTTATGCAACATTTGGATCCACTGAAAAATCATTAAATATCAGAATGGAAAGCAGATAAGGAATCTGCCGTCTACTTTTCTACATCATGTCTGAAATGTGGCATGAGGCCTCTAACTGTATGAAAAGTGATGCCAGGCCCTGCTACTACAGCGGGGATCACAAGCAGTCCTTTATTCTTCCCTGGGGCAGGAGGGGGGAAATCCAGATTCCTGTACTGGTTACATCAGAACCCACCACAGCCCAAGCTGATACTTTTCATCTTCAATTCCAGCACATCAGCTCAGAGGTTAACTAGCCCCCCATAATGAGTGGGAGGTGAATGTTACACGTGTTGGGGGAGATTTATTTTCTACTGATTATAAATATCCTTTTTTTTTTCCCCAGGCACCTGCTTTCTTTTCAGGACTGAAGTTAGTTCATACTCTTCAAGGTAAACCACACAATGTATCACTATGCAAAAAAATGTAAGGAGTGTGATGCAAAGGAGTGATGGTTTTGCTTAGCCACCATGTTTTCAGAGTTTGTCACTGGCATATTTAATCTACCATACAAAAAAATAAATGATCCAAGTTGTGAAATAATGATTGAAAAAGAATAAGGATACTAAAGGAGAGGCAATTTTTCATTTTGAATCCAAATTTAGCCAAAAGGGTGGCAGGATTGATTTCATGGTCTCATGAAGCAGCGCTCACAGAGCAAGAAATGGGGGCTTTCCATCTAAAGAATTTCTGATTCCAGAAAGCGTGAATACAGGAACAGTTCCCCAGCCAGTATTTTAATAATTTAGAGTCTGAAGGGAAATATATTTGTATATATGAACTATATATGAACATAAGCATATAGAGAGAGTATGTATTCTTACAGATAGGAACACTACTGAGTCTTACAGATAAGCATGCAAAAAGATAATAAGCCTTTCTTTTATGTTCCTTAATGATATACATACAGGAATCTTTTTTTTTTTGTATTGTGTGATTAGGAGATAAATGAGGTGAGGGAGATAAGAGTTTTATTTCAAGGTGCCTTTATTTTATGTGTGTAGAATGTATCAGTGTTAAAACGCCTGTATATAATTGAGCATTTTATTCACATTGTGTGTATGTCAGATTGGTTACTATAATTGTGTTCAAGTCTCAAAGGAACTTGGTTTAAAACCTTTGAGGTCTGTAGTAAAAAAAAAGCAGGAAAGCAACTCTTAAAAGTTTCCCTACATAATGGTGGACAATATGATAAAACATCTCTTCACAGCTAAAGCATCCAGCCATTATGGTTCATAAATCCAAATCTGTATTACTCACATTTATTTACAATTTTTTGGGAGCAATCTGGCACCCAACCAGAAATACAGTTTAAAAAGCAATAAATGTCAGAGAAAAAAAATCCCTTCTGTCATCAAGTGATAAAAGAAGGAGTTTGCTAAATACGTGGTGATGAATTAAAATATTACTAGTAAGACAGAGCCTATACATAATCTTGGAAGAGAAATTCTAGAGATGAAGAGATACCGTAGTACAAGCTAGCTGTTCTGTAAATAACAAAATAAAACACTACAATGAGCCATCTGCTTGCTCATAATTGAGACAATTGGAAATTCTCATACTGTATATATTTATTTACTTTAAAAGGACATGATTTCTTTCCTTTAACTCCAAGCATTTAAGAATATTAATTAGAATGTCTAAGGAAGGTACCACAGGGGACTAGATTTGGAGTAGCAGATTCTGAGTCTGTTCCTAATTGGCTTCCCTGATACTCAGAATGTAATGACAAAGTCAAGAAATTATTCCCCTAAATACAGACTCACCTCTCTTAATTCAGTGGGACTATCGTTCACTTCTGCTGTTCACTAAAGTCTAAATCCACAACAGTGTTTTGGGGGCAAAGTCTAAATCCACAAGAGTGTTTTGGTGGAAAAACCCCAGGAAAATTATCAAGCTCAAAGCTGGGATTCCAAAAATTCCAGATACCTATTCCTGAAGTATTGCTAGTCTGAAAGTGACTAAGAGCAAAACTGCATTGGCTGCCTGCATCCCACCATGACAAGGTTTGTTGATGTGTGGCAGGGAATGATGGAACTGCCTTCTAAATGCTCTTTCTCTTTCAGATGGGCTGCAACACACTACCCTCTTCTCTTAGGGCATCCTGAACACCCATAGACTTTAGATTAAGTGATAACCCAAATTTTAAAACACTGATCAATAAAGGCTGTCCAGGAGCCATAAGTACAGAATTTCTCTGCCTGTAGTGCAGCTAATCACAGGGCTTCCTCCTGAACACGCTGGGCAACCTCAAGCAACATGGCTATCAGATTTTACAAGCTCTGTTTTGATGTGGGTTGATTCAGGAGATTGCATGTGAGGGGGTTCCCCCAGCTGAAATTGTTTTAGTGTGCATGAAATAATCGAATCTTCACGAGACAGAATAAGAAGTCACTAGAAAAGTGTGGTGCAATAGTAAAGATGTAGCCAAGACTGATATTCAAAGGTGTACTAGTACAGAGCAGCAGACACTTGAAGGAATGCTTTATGGCCCAATGGATTAGACACACATTTGGTGATAGTAAAACGTCTTCTGTATTTCCTGCTTTCAGAATGAATGTTTTTATTGTTAGACTGACAGGGAAAGCCATCTCTTCATCTGTGCTTTTTCAGGAAGGACTGGATTTTGACACCTACTTCCAGCTGATGGGTCACAAAGAAGAGTCCCAATCCTGCAGTGAAGCTCCAAAACCCCAGAGAAGGAGGAAGTACAGAACATAATCTTCTCTGCTGCACTTCCCATCTGCAAACTTATTCGAATTTCTGATATGAGTCGTAACCTTTGATGCCTGATTTGCAACATGCACGTTTCAGGACTGTACAGGCAGCCCAGGAACAGAAGTCAGAACTGTGAACTCCCCTATATTAACAAAACTACTCATTACTGAGGCCATATTGATGAATATTTCACTGCCTAAGCTTTTGTGTAACTTCAGCCTTGTACCACATGTAAATTAAATGATGGAATTATGCAGACAAAACGATTGTTAGGTTGGTAGCCTCTTACAAGATGGCAGGAGTATGAACACTTACAGGATCGTGCCTGATATTATTGCTACCAAAGAATAAGAGGACTTACTGCCCTAACTACCTAAAAAAAAGAATATTTTCCAGTTATTTTCTCATAGAAACAGTTTGTGCTGCTGTCGCAAAGATAATTTTGGTGGACAAAGGGAAAAAAAAATCTGTGCAGTAATGAACGTCAAGCTGGTTTTCATAAGCTATCACACTTCATTAAGATGAAGGATACACTGAAAAAATATACACCCCCATAAGATAATATAAATGCCCATAGCCAACAGGATCGAAAATCTGACAGCTTCTACACTACCATTTCTGATACCGTGGGCAGGGCTGCTTTGACAGGCATTTTCGGGGCTCTGTCCCATGGTAAGGGCAATAGGACAAGGAACTGGTACTTTGAATGCTCAGACATGAAAAAGCCATTTCATTTCCCTGGAGGTATCACAGAAAGACGTTAGAGAACACTGGTTATTTTAGCACAATGGAGCCCTGAAGGATAATCCAAAAAGCAGACGCGGGTTTGGAAAAATATCCCGGATTCCATGATTTCATCAAGGTAACAGCCAGAGGGTTACTTGAAAAGTCAAAATGGAAAATGATAGCTTTTACCATATGAAGTGATTTAACACCTCTAGTGTTGATAGGAACAGAGTTGGGTGGACAGAGGAAGTTATAAAAGTCGAACATAAATTATATATGTAAATCTTTAAAAGAAAATATTATGTAAAAATTTTGGTGGAAAAACATTACTGTTACAGAATTGTTCCCAGCACCTAAATGCCAAAAAGAATGTATCCTTCTTTAAATAAGGAAGTAACATTCAAATAGTAGGAAAAAAATATTTGGATTTATGACTGTTGATGTTTATTCTTCTTTTCTTCTAACAGATCATTAACTTAAAACACAACACATTTCTGAGTCTGCCTTGGTCTACAAACATACAAGGTCCATGGGAATAAATGAAAAGGGCTCTTTCAAACTATGATGGACTATTGTCTTTACTTTCTTCCTTTCCTTAAATCCACCAAAAACTGTGGCATTATTCGCCTTTTTTTCCCAGCAGTGTAATAGAAAGTCCAATCACAAGTGAATGTGAGGGAAATGGCTCGTGACACCAAGTTCAGTGAATTGCTACACCTTCAAATGAAAACATCACATAGTTGGATATCAGAGCACTCTAAATATTAAATTAGCACCACTGAAAGAGAGTTATGCATTGCTAGGGATGTCTTCAAAGAAAAAACTCTTTTCTCATCCTTCCTTTTTCACCTATAGCAAGAGTTTCTTTCAGTGGGAAAAATTTTATCATTCTATTGTACTTTACTATGCAATATCCAAATGTAAAAAGTTTTTATGGGGTTATCAAAATCTTCAGGTTATATTCCAACTAAAAAAATACTGCAACATAACCAAAAAACCCCCCACAACTGTCTTTAAAAGTACATAAATATATATGTATATAGATGCTTCTGTATGCTGAAGGCTTACCAGTCATAGAAGTGTAGCCAAGCTTATTATTTTTTGACTCCTTTTATTTTGCATCAGTTATGTATACTTTCAATGCTCTCTTCACAGGGGAAGATTCGGTTTTGTTTGCTCCTTTAAATTGAAAAATCCATTTTTTTTTCCCTTCTGGGAAAGACGGTTGGATAACAATTTTTGTGCAGCTAAAAAAATATAGGAGAAGTAATAAAAACAAACAAAACAATAAATTGTATAGAGTATACATCAAGCACTTCTTTTCACCATTCCTCCTTAGACACAGAGAAGGCACAGCCTTCATGTGTAAAATGAAACTGAATTAAAATAGTGAAATTACTGGCATGGTTAGAAAAGATGACTAAACTTTTTCCTGTACAGCTTCTTTCTGCAGGTTTTCCTGCTCCATTCTCTGAAGCAACTGTTTCTGGACACTTCCATGCAGGACATCAGGCTCCAGAAACCTGTTGGTTTGCAGCAACTTTTGTTTTCTGTTGGTCTGCTCTAAACCATTCGATGTAAGCTTTTTTCCTATGAAATTACACGTACAAAATTTTCTTCTAAATATACCTCACTATTTCTTCTGCTCCCCCAAGTAAACCTACATTCTTTTAGGCAACTCCTATGGCACAGTTAATGTAATACATTAAGATCATTTTTAGTGTTCAGATAAAGTCACACTTACCTATTATCAGAGACTCAACACATTTTGTCAGATCTTTGGCAGAACTTGAAAAAAATACTAAATTACTATGAGAAAGCTTTAGCTTTATGTAGTCTGAAGATAGATGGCAAATAAAAAAAAGACAGAGTATGCCTGTGCTGGAGTTGTAATTTAATGCATTTCTAACATCTGCTTCCTTAGTATGACTAGGTACACTCACACTTTTATTTGTTCTTTATTACCAAAATTTTCAGTTCTTTATATGAACTGTGTGTTACTGTCACATTTAATAAAGAAATCCTGCATAAAAGAGCGCTCACACATGTAAGTTTAATGCTCCCAGCTTCAATTCCTTTCTCTAAAAGGCTATGAACCCACTTCTCTCGCCTTCCAGGTGAAGGTTTGAGTCAGTAAACTACAGGCTTATGTGAAAGCAGATGCTCTCATGCCCTCTTATTGTGATTGTTCCACTTTAATATTAAATATAGTATTATCTATCATTCCATATTCAGTAGACCAGAAAGAGAGGGTGAACAAACACCTGAACAGAAACATAACCAAATAATTTAGCTGTTAGAGTACCTACCTAAAAGAAAAGAAAAAAAGGGACTCTCTGTTACTCTCCCTGCTACAATGCATACTTAAACTTTAAATACTTGAACTTTTACTGGCATTTCAAAAGAAACCTAGACTTCTTAGGCAAACACTCTTATAACAAGGCACAGGAAGTATGTTTACAGACCTCCCTCTCTGGTCTGCACCACATGGAACTGTTTCAACAGGAAGGATGAAGACTGAAGAATATTGTAAAGACCAAGGTTTAAAGTATGGAATAGTGAATTAAAAATGTCTACAAGACAACCAAGAAGAAGGGAAATATTTAAACATCTAAACTTCTAAATAGTGGAAATATATGCTCCAGGCTAATCCACAGAGGAACTGATGGTAAGAATAGGAGGATATTTCTTTTTTACCTTGCTTTGGACAAACACAATATAGAAATATCTCCTGAGGATGAGTCTCAACAAGTGAGAGAAGTGAGGACTGCTCAGTGTTTCAGTTTCAGTGGTCTTTAAATTAGGCTAAGCATGGTCTCGTGGTAGTCAGATAGTAACATTCTTAGTAGAAACCCAAGACAATTAGTGACCTTCTGCTGCAAAGGATGTGGCTGAGTTGGGGTCACCTTATTTAAAATTTACATTAGGTAGAGATAGGTCTAAGCACTTAAGATGAGCAAAGGCATGCTGACAAAGACATGCAAAGCCATGTCTATGTCACCATGTTTCAAGCTGGGCCAGCAGGATGCTCTGGACTCCCAGATGCAGCACTGCTCCAGGCTCCTGGCCCCACTGCCCACAGGGTGCTTTAGTGCCAGCTGTTTTGCAATGCCGTGGATATGCAACTCCAAGCTTGATGCCAGCTCAAGTTCTATCACAGCAGACATCAGAAGGCCTGGAGAGGTTTTATGGATCTAGTCCAAGTGACAAGAACATAGATATGGGCCATGGTACTTCAGTCTGAAACTGCAGTTGAAAATCTTAATAGCAACTGTAATTATGAGTTCAGATCACAAGAAATAATTGCATAAAATTAAAAAAAAAATAAACTTTTTGTTCTCCTCCAGTTGCTCTGGTTGTCAACTTGTGACTAAGCTCTCCAGCATCAACCAAATGCAGGCTGTATCCTTGATCTGAGTCAGTTGATTTGGAGGTCAAGATTAAGTCAACCATCAGCCTTCCAAAGGCTTCTTCACTCACCCCCTTAGACTGTCTACAGCCTTAGCCTGTGTGCAAAACAAGTGATCAGCATAGCAACAAATTCCTAAAGTAATGGAGAAGTAGCACCACACATTTAATATACGTCTAGACAATAGCAATAGTGTTAGTTTCTGAATTACAGCATAACAAACAGGGGCATATACAGGTTAATTAGTAATAAAGTTGAACTATTAAAGTGGATCTCAGTTAACTCATTGGTTTTCAAAGTATTTTAGGCTAGATGGATTCTAGCCAAGGCTCCAAGCTTATGAAACAGTGATTCATGGCTAATAAGGGCAAATGCCCTAGAGATACGAATATTTGTTACCCCAACTTGCTGACCTTTTCCCAAAGAGGCAGAAATTTAATTATCTCCTTTGAAAAGCACAATTATAGAAAAAGTCAAAACCTGATTTATATTCAGTTTCTGCATTTTTCACAGATAAATAAGCAGGGAGAAAGAGAAACTGAAGGAACATTTCCATCAACCAGAACCAGAATTAATATATGTGTGCACATGTATTTGAGGGACAGAGGAAGACTTCTTCTCTTGCTACTCATTCAAGTTTTGTCAGACCTTTCAATTTTGGCTCACTTTAGCTTATGAGCCATATAACATAAACCTTTCTTTACAGCGAAGTCAAAACTCAGAAAACTGCTTTGTCTCTCTCTCTCTCTGTGTCTCAGCTCTGGTTGGCATCATTCTCTCCACTGGCAAGGTAAGTAACTGGTCAGAGTTGTCAGTGGCACACTCCCAGTAGCAGAGACAAACATATAGCTGCCAGTCCCAGATTCACCACCAGCAGATACAATCACATTGCCACACTGGCAGGTCTTACAGGGGCTGTTGCAAATGCCAAGTAAGTGGTTGTGGTCAAGGATCTAAGAATTAGGTTCTGAGAAGCTTTATTCAAAGAAGTATTTTTCATCTGTTTATCTATATGTGAAATTATCTGCATTAATTTTGTTCTTCGTACTAAGACTCCTTCAACAGCTAAAATCATGACACTGTGAAAACATGCTGATTAAGTCAGCAATTGTCCATGGATAAAGCATTGACATTAAAAAAGTAATAAAAAAGCTTTCTTAATTATAAATGGCAAACAAGCTGAATGAAGATTAGCTGACACACTTTCATCAAGTATACTTCTTTTAGAGTGATCTGAGCTCTGATCTGCTGTACTCACACAGGATCTCTTGGGAATGTATCTCCTGTAAGATCACATCTTAATTTGCTCTGGTAATATTTTTAGCAATTTGATGTCTTCCTACCCCCTTTCCCACCAATGAAATAAATCATATTGTGGTCATTAAGTAAACCCATTCATCCAGTTCCATTTGCTATAATTCTGCCTGCTACTGTGTAGCCTAGGGCTATTGATCAAGCATAGCATTCCATCCAAGAGTGTGTATGTGAGCATGTGTTTAATTAGAAACTTAATTTATTGCAATGACAGCATGGAAACTTTTAAACACAGGAATTTTTAGCCCTGTTTTCAACTCTTAAAAACATAGATGCCTTGTTTGATTGCAGACAGCTTATTTCATTCATTAAAAAAAATATTCCATAATTAAAATGAATTATGAAAATTTTTCATTCATCTATTTTTCATACATTTCCTTTAAGAGTTTATAAGCCTTCCAAAGGTAGGAATGAAAGTTATTTGAACCAGTATATGTCACTGCAATGTTACAGATCTACAGACCCATAGGGTCTGGAAGGCACCTCCAAACCCCTCCTCAGAGCAGGGTCACCTGTAAGAGTTACTGAGGACCATGTGCAGTTGGCTTCTTAATATCTTCAAGGATGGAGATTCCATAGCCTCTGGGGGCAACCTGTGATAGAGTTCAACCACCCTCACAATAATGAAGTGTTTTCTTATGGCTATATGGGATTTCCCGTATTTCTCTTGGTGCCCATTGCCTCTTGACCTCAGTAGGCAACACCAAGAAGAGTCTCTGTCTTCTTTACTTCCTCAACCAGGGATTTATTTATTATTATATATTATTTATATACATTGATCAGTGTCAAAAGCCCTGCTGAAGTCAAGACAAACAACATCCACTGCTCCCCCTTGCTCACTGAGCCCATCATTTCATCATGAAAAGTTCTCAAGTTGGTCAGATATGATTTCCCCTTCATGAATCCATCTGACTACTCCCAATCACCTTGTTTAAAAATGATTTCCCAGAGACCAAAGTGAGGCTGAGTATCTTCTTGTTCCCTGGATCCTCCTTCTTGAAGGCAGAGGGAACATTTGTTTTTTTCTCCAGTCCTCAGAAGTCTCCTTCGATCGTCATAACCTTTCACAAATAATGGAGGGAGGACTCACAGCGACAGAGGCCAGCTCCCTCAGCACCTTATGGACCAAGGACTTGTGCGTGTCCAGGTTGTTTAAATGTTCCTTCACCAGGTCCTCCTCCACCAAGGGTAAGTCTGCCTTGCTCTAGACTTCTCCTTGGATCTCAGGGGCCTGGGATTCTTGAGGGCAAAATTTACCAGTAATGATGGAGGTGAAGAAGGCACTGAGCACCTCACCATTTTTCATGCCTCCTGTAAACAGATCCCCTGTCCATTTTTACACCAGATCCATATTTTCCATGGTCTTTCTTTTCATGCTGAATTACCTGTAGACACCCTTTTTGTTGCCATTCACATCCCTCATCAGGTCCGACTCCCGGTGAGCTTTGACTTTACCAACCCTGTCTCTGCACACCTGGACTATGTCTCTATATTCATCCCATGTCGCCTGCCCCTGCTTCTGTGCTTCATACACTTTTTATGTTTGAATTTAGCCAGGATCTCCTTGTTCACCTATCCAGGATTCCTGCCACCTTTGCAAGGCATGAAGTGGGCCAAAGATCGGCGTGCCTCGCTGGCACCACGATTTCAGAGCAGCAGCATGTTGTCATTTCCCCCCTGAAGCACTGAAGGCTGTCACAGTCATTTATTCTGGGCACTGCAAGCCACAGAACTATTATTTTTCCCTACAGGAAACCAACTCCTGGAGATTGTGAAGCCCAGCACTGGGCACACCTGCAGTGGGGACCTCTCCTCTGAGGACACACGGCCGCAGCTCCCAGCTTTCTAATGGGTCTCCCTATCCCTGCCTTGCCGGCTGCAGGGCACGGCTGTGCCAGTGAGGGGTCCCCACCTCGCCTGCCTGTGTGGGAGGGAGAGGGAGCCAGGGCACGGTCTCGGGTCACTGCCTGCTGATCGGCTGCAGCACAGAGATGAGCTGAGCGATGGGGTGAGCAAAAGCACAAGTGAAGCAAACAAATGTGATAAAAGATGCTGTAAGGGCAGCTCAAATAATTCTGTAGAGGGAGCTGGTTTGTCATCGGGGTACTGAAACCTTAGAAAACTCACATTCAAGAAATGCAGAATTGTCATCATTTCTTGGTCATAACACAGGGGTCCCAAGGTCTGCTGCACTAAAACTTAGAGTAAAATAGGCAAATTTTTTGTAATTTTCATCTGGATTATCAGAATTAAACTCCATGATAAACCACCACTCCTGCCCTCTTTCAAATGAGAGCTTTCTCTGGCTCTCCCTTATTCCTTCCAGTTGTGAAGATCTTACTAATTCTCTATATTTCCTAGTTATTTCCTTCTAAAAATAATGTTTTTCCTAATATTTTTGTATCAAATATGACCATGCTTAGAAACAGCTCACTCTTCCTTTTACAAGGCATCAGCTAAAGTGCTTCTCCTAAGATTAAAGGAAAATCCATGCTAGGTATGATTTGATTTGAGCATTAACAAGACATATCTGCAAAAATTTTAGCACAATTATCCAATAAGTACACACTATTCCAATTTAGTATTCTATTCTATTTAATTATTTATTTCCAACACAGAAAGCATTTCATTAACTAATACTTCACTTCCAGTAACCAGAAGATGTTGTCCAAGAAGTTGGCCAAGAAAAAAAGCAGAGATAACCTCAAGATTCATTATCTTCCCAAATAACAGACTCCTGGTAACAGAAGCTACAGGACAAGGAGGAAGAGTTTTTTTTGTGCTACTGTCAGGAATACATTTCAACCCTGTTTTGGAAATAATTAGGAATTGCACCAATTCCTCCACATCCCAAGTTTTGACATTGCTTCTTATTATACTGAGTGGTGCTTCAAACAAGAAAACAGAACCAAAAAGGAGTCTGACTTCTAAAATTTTTCTGTTTTGTGCCACTTTATGTCCAGCACTAATAAACCAACTTAGATGTGGCAAAGAAATGAGAAATATCTGTGTTTTCTGCAATGGGCAGATATCCTTCTCTAAACACAGAAAGACAGTTTTCTACTACTAACCAGATTCTGGTAGTCTAATGTTCAATATTCCAACTGCTGAGTTGGATTGCAGGTTTTTTTTAAGGATATATTGGAAAACATATATCCCTCTAACGTTTCCTTTCTTGTGTTTGTTACCAGCAATAACTGGATTAACTTCTCTACCCCCTTTGGGGGAGAAAGCTATCTTTATTACATCGTTGTTTTCTGGTTTCCATCTCCAGATGTCTAAGAACCTCAATTCTAAGAGTTGCACAGAGGTGCACAGTCTATCCACTGACTGGGACAGACACAGTAGTAGTGTGACACTTTAAAGAATCAGTCCTTCCCTATAATAGTTTGTGGTTTTATAAGGAAGACAGAGAGTCAAAAGCAATGTTGGAATGAAAGGAGTTATTAAGAATAAGACTCTAGGTTATGGAGACGAAAAAAGTTAAATTTCCCTTGTATTTTCTATTTTCTTACTAGTTTTACTTATTATTCTTGCCTCATCCTCCACTCACAGAAGGCAGCTCCATCACAGGGATATTTCCTCCCTCCCAGTCATCCCTCCAGGATAGGCAACAGCAACTCATTTTTTTCTATTTTATTCTTCAAATGCTCTTTTCTACATTTCTTCTGTTTCTTCTAATGACATTATATCTGTGCCAAAATTTTTGTCTCCATGAGGTTTTTGCCTTCTCTGCTGTTACTTGCAATTAGCTTAACAACTTATCACTCATCCACAGAGGCTTTAAATAATTTATATTTCAGGTTTTGCTTTACAGTATTTCCTCCCAATCTTTTTTGCAAATTATTCTTTTTTTTACATCCTCAAGAGTTTTTGCTCATAAACTGCCAATCTATTTTACTTAATACATTTCTGATTGTGTTAAATTGGAACATTTACATGTTAATACACCTGTATTTGTATCCAAAACCCATCCCTAATGATCGTGGTACTTACCATATCCATTTTACTTAATAAAATTCAGTCTGAAGTTTTCCTTGCTGAGTTGCCTGTAACACATACTGATATAAAAATGAGTTCTACATGAAGCTCTAGTCCTCCTTATTAATGACTGAATAAATTATACAAATTAAAATTCCCTAGATATCACTGCACTCACTAATCTAATGCTCTCAGCTATCTCTGAGTGTGCTTCCCTACGCTGAACCACAGGTGGTAAACATTTTTTCCACCCCCCTCAATACTTCAATTTAAACTGAGTCCATATTTCCACATTCCCCTTCATTTTTGATAATCCCTATCACAAGCTGAAAAGAGTTATTAATTCACAGTGCTACCTTTCTCAATTTTTACTTACCAAATATTCTGATGCGGAGTGTCCTCCAGATTCCTGATCTAATCACAGGCAGCACACGCTACACAAATAAGAATTGACCCGGTGTTACCCTAAGTTTTGTAAATATTATTAGTAAAATAAAGAGACATATTTACAACCACTGTCAATAGAAAGACTATTGAGATCTTTATAGACTTTATGTGCCCATATGTTGTTATTTGTAGGGTGTAGGAACCTCAGCAATCAACCTGCAGCAAATAGTGGTAAGCACTTCAGAAAATGTTGTTTAGCTTGCTCACCCAGCAATTCTGCAAAGCTGTTGCAACAGCATACTTAGTGTTGCATTTCAATATCTACTTTTTGCTTTCTGTGAAAAGCTGTATATCTGTATCACAGCATTCAGTTGGAGATAGAGGTTTAAACAGATAGATGTTTAAACGAGAAATTTAACGAAAAAATATTTTTTCTCTGAATTCTACATAAAGGAAATAGTACTCCTCCAATATCCTTCTATGAATTTAAGGCAACATTTTCAAGCTGTTGTGTTAATAAAAAACATAACAACCAGCCTCATCTTCCTCCTAACATCTGGAACCAACAGGACAATGGTTTTGGGCTTCAGAAGGTGAGCTGCTTCTAAAACTCTATTTAAACCTCCAATTTCTGTAGCAGATTCATTGCTATATACCTAATAAAAGGAATATAAAATTGAATAAAACCTCCTGTAAGCTGCAGCCCTGCAGCCATGTTGGAGATTGATTCCTTTTTTATTTGCACACTGTCATGAAAATTACTTTTGCTGCTTCCCCTCTCTCTGCCATTGTCCCACTGCTTATCCCCATATCCTTGGGAGGGTGGACTGGAGCAACATGCTGCTGATTGATTGTTCATACACAGCTAGGGACAGACAGACAAGTTATTCAGACTTTTCTTTGGTAAGAAGTACCAATCTGAGTATCTGTCCTGCAACAGTCGTCAGTTGTCATGAAACTTGTAGAACTGAAATAGTCTCGGTCAAACTCTGTCTTTCCATTCAGTTAAAATTGACCCAAATGTTAACGGAAAACAGAAAGAGGGCAGAGCCACGGGACAGCATGAAAACACAAACTTCCTGTCTTAGAAGGCCACGTTAAAAAGTAGGAAAGGGACTTGTCACTGTGCAATCTACACTTCATTGTGTGCCTCAGAGGGTACACCATGCCCCTGAAGTCGATTTTTCACATTCCTTCTCTAAATTTAGTAGTGCCAAAGAAAATCATGGGTGTGTTCTGATTACTTGGCTGACAGTGAGAGTATTTCCTTACTACTTCCCTCATGTGCCAAAGGCCAGAAATGTCTATTTCTTCGTGCTAAAGACTTAACTATATGACCAGTCCTCGTGCACCTGACCAATACTAATGGACCTTAAAGGATGGATAATGAAAAATAAGTATCGAACCCAGGCATTTCTTCTCATTCATGAAGAAATGTATTTCCTTTCCCTGGGAAATATCAGAACACTATTCTGGACAGTGAAGTTCAAAAAGAAGTTAGATTTCTGCCTGTCTGAGGATGACTTGAAACTTCAGGATGCACAAATGAGAAACAACTATCTGGAGAATATCACTTCTCAGAGTTATGCCTGCACATAAGTAAGAAAGGCATTTGAAAGCCTATAAAATAGAGGTGTTTGCCTGACTGGCAGAAAAACATGATTATTCCTCTCAGCCTATCCCCTCTTATATTATTAAAGGGAAAAATGCATGGAGCAAAGGTACCTTGCATTTCTTCTAGAACAATTATAAACCTTTTTTTTTTTTTGTGGCAGATTATATACTTGCAAAAAAGCCTCTCAACTATCCTTTCTTCCTTTACCTCACACTACTTCACCAATTCTTTCAAGGCTTTATTTGGGACACTTGTCTTTTGCTTTATTTTAAGTATGGTAAAGTCTAGAAATATGAACAGAGTAATGGACCGGGACAAGAATACAAAAACACTTTCTGTACCCTGTGTTCATTATCAGTCCCTTGCTGCCATTCATTTTTTAACATGTCCTTACCTCATCTTTAGCATCTTTTCAGATTTCTTCTCTTCTGGCTCTTCTCCTTTATCTGCAGACTTAAAATACACCTCTTTTCCCCTCAAAAATTCATCTGACTGATGTGGACTCATAAATTTATAATAATTCCTGAACTTCATTTTCTTTTTTCTGATCCATTTTAAAGACAAGGATCTTATTTTGAAGTGCTTTCTGCAGACAGAACACTTTGAAACTTTTTTTTTTCTCTCCTGACATTTTATCATGACCATAGGCCTTCAACCAATTTAAGAGAAACAAAACTGTTCCAAAACTCACGGCAAAATAGAGCGAGCGGCACAACCATTCCTCCTATCCGTCTTCAATGTGCTAAAAAGGAGAAAAGAAAAAAAGGGAAACAACCACAACACCCACACCAGAAAAGCACAGCTTGAAGAAACGGGCCAAATAAGTCCCATTCTCTTGAAGTGATGTGTTAGAAGCATCCCTCCTGTGAACAACTGCCTAACGTGCACACGGTCCTCGGCTGACAGCTCATTTTCCTTCTAGAAGACGATTGATTTGGCTTAATATATTCATTGTGTATTTTGTGTCTATGCTCAGAACAAATGTACACCCACATATTTATGTGTTATCATTTCATTCTACGAAAAACATATTGTTTGAACTCGCTCAAATTACCAGTATTAATAAATCATATCACGAAATACATTTGCTACATCACTTCTGTCAGTAAGCCATGGGAGGAAGGGCGAAAAATATTTGCTTCATGCATATGTTTTAGGGACATTTTGTTCTTGGTTCTCATTGTCTCACTTTTCCTGACTCCAGACAGAAACTCGGCAAATGAGGACTGACTTGTTTAGCACCCTCCAAATGTGCTGAAATGAGTTTAGTCACAGCCCACACAGAATGCTATTTCTATTTACTGCAGTCCAAATCTGCTGTGCAAGTGAGGACCGTGGATCAAAGATCAACCAGCAGGCAACAGATATTTTATTTCCAAACCTTGCTTGTAGAAGAAGACTAAAAAAATTTTAATTTAGCAGGCTTTACATGAAACACATGTGAGCATCATACAAGTAGACTTTACATAGAATACACATAAGGAACATAAAATGGGCTCAATCAAACACTGGGATATAGTAATCATAAAAGCATGACAAAAAATTTTGGTAGCAAGGTGATTGTCCAGCCCTTATAAGGCTTATTTTGTAGAATATTTTTTCGAGTCCACATTAACTGTTTGCTTTTAGATTATACTACTAAAGATACTATTTCCCTTAAATAGGCTATCTAAAATGCTTTTAAGACATGTTTATGGTGTATCTGATGATATAATAAAGTTCATTTAGTTCCTATAAATATTCTTAAAGGGTTGTTTTCTACAGGTCTTTCTTTTTCCACACCAGGCCACACAGTGATATATGATGCCATTAGCTGGCCATCTTAGCCCAGTTTCTCCAGCAGATGTACATATTTTTAATTATTCTTTCTTTGTCAGAATGAGTGGCATTTTACTGGCTGCTGTATTGAAAGTGGCAGGCAGTTGATAAAGTGCTCTGTGGACCTGTCCTTCCACTCATCAATTTTTTGCAGGTGTACAGGTTTGCTTTTAAACACTACAATTCTATGTCAGATGAGATGAATACAAGCTTAGGGGGTCTATTCAAGAAGCCATAAATTCTGTGTGTGGTTCTTGTTGGAGTGCCTTTGCTCCTTTCTGCTCAACATACTGCTTTTTTTCACATTCATCTAGAAGCTAATAGTCATAATTTAAAACAAAACAACAACAAAAAAAACCCCACCAAAAAAGCCCAACCAAAACCCAACAAAACCCAGACTCAGAAGCACAGCCTTTTTTTTTTTTTTCTCTGCAATGAAATTTGTATTCTCTCCAATCCAACACACGCACAAGTCCTACTTAGGGTGGTAACCTTTGTGCCCCTTTGTGCTTTCTGTCTCTTTATCCTAATTCAGTCAGAATAAATGTTATATTACCCCGTGAATGCCAGAGAGGAAAGTATTTTTGAGATTAAAAAAAAAAGGTGTCAGAAAGGGGAATGAAGAAAGTAGAGACCAAATGGAGTTTTCCTGGTCTTAGGGGACTTGCCCGATTTGAGAACAGACAGTTTAGAAACAAATCTCAGAATTCTTCTAAAAGAAGATAAAAAGTTCCATATCAAGTACCAGTTAAGATCTTTTTGTAATAGCTCTTACTTACTCTTCTATGCACCTTATAAGGATTTGATTCGCTGAAAGGTGCCAAGGACTATTGCTTTGGAATAACAAGACACCTACACATCCATTTAAACTTCAGCTCCCTATCTTGACAGATGATTTCAAAAATTTGCTCTTCAGGTCAGATTCTCTCTCAAACACATGACTGGTTCTCAACTAATTTCATTATTAGTTTGGATCTGTTTCTGTACTGCCCAATAGACAGTGAAACAAGCTGTCACAGAAGTGGTATAGCTGTGTTAATGCAGAGCTCTGCTAAGGTGAATGCCTTTAAGCCAAGTGGTTATTTCATTAGGACTATCATAAAGACAACAGAAATGAAAAATCCATTACCGATGCATGTGGTTTATTATACCTGTTAATCACCTTTGCATCAAAACTCTGTGATTTCTCATGTTAATCCACACAGTTAGAGCTTGCACAATGGCTCTGCTTTTTCTCCATTCTATTTATTACACAGCAGTTAGTACCTAGACATTATTCCACTGGAAGAGATTATAAGTATAATCAAAGTAATCTCTCAACCTACTTTTCCATAAATTAAACAAGTTGTGTTTTATAATGTCTCTTAAAATACACAGCATTTTTTTTGCTCAGGGCTTAGCTTGATTTTCTCTCCTTTCTCTGCATCTTTTCTAGCTTTTTATTATCTTGCACTTGTTGGATCAAACCTGTGGTAGATAATCAAGCTAATATTTTTCAGAGGTAAAACACAGTTCTTTCCCGTATTTGTAGTTCCTTGTGTAGCTGATACCTCCTTAACCAGTGCTTGCCATGGCATAGCTTTGGGAGCTCCACTGCAAACCCTACGCCTTCTGAATTGCTGGCCAACAAGAAGCAGTTCT
This sequence comes from Neopelma chrysocephalum, assembly GCF_003984885.1. NCBI lineage: Eukaryota > Metazoa > Chordata > Aves > Passeriformes > Pipridae > Neopelma > Neopelma chrysocephalum. The sequence goes on from NW_020897749.1 coordinate 5,034,338, forward strand.
GAAATGAAGAATGTATACTTCAAATCAATGCTCTAGCACTATTGAATATCTCTCAAACAGGTTTTAGGTAAAATTAAAATCTCCTTTTGTTTGATCTAATCCACTAATTTATTTTATGTAAATCTCCTATATCAATAAAAACATAAATACATGTAATAGACATTTGAAGTGGCAAGAAAAAAATAAAAAAGAGAGAATGGACTAGAGTCTCTGTACAGGCTGAGTGATTTATAGGTCCAGACACTTTTAAGTAATGTCACTGCTAAAATGTTTTGAGGTTAAAACTGAATTATATCAGGTAAAACATTAATGAAATTTTAGCGTAGGAGCCAAATTTTACGCTACCCCAAATTCAGGAAACGTGTCTTCCAGTAGCAAACTAAAGTGCCTAAGCTAGGAGGGCCCTTGTTCTGCTCATGGAGAAACAGACTGCTCAGAAATTCAGCCCACCTAAAATCTCAGTTTGTACCCAGCCCCTCCTATGGTTAAAGTTACATCACTGAAAGCACTTCCTCCGCTGAAAAATTCTTGGTCCCCATTTACAAGGAGAGAGAGAGATCCATGACTACCCCATAATTTACCACATCTCTCTTGGGTAAAATGTCCATGTCCACACCGAATGAGATTCCTTCTAGTGTTTAGTTAAAATGCTTTGGGTGCAGCACAAGGTTACAAAGGAGTTGGTAAGAATGCAAAGACTGTAGGAGTCGCGTTGGAGGTGTGCAGAGAGCTGAAGGAGTCCAACCTGCTGCAGTTACATCCATATGGTAGAGGGGTGGTTCTAGGACCATTTCCCAGAGTTGCATCATGATTTCCTCTCAAAAGAAATTAGATGATTTGCTGTGAAGACAGTCTTACATCGTGCAGTGTAAGGAGACAAGGAGGCAGGACTGGCTCAAGGTCTAAGTTATCTGATGGTGTAGATTTATATGGTTTAATCTTATGGAATATTCTAATAATCCTATGGAATATCTACTGTGCTTTAAAAACAAACAAACAAAAAACCCCACACATCCCCACCACCTGAACAACAACAAATCAAACCAAAACAAACCAAAAAACCCACCAAATAGTATTAAATAGCAAACCTGAATCCTGGTCCCCTGATCTCTCCATGCTTAATGATTTTCTCATTTCTTTTTTTTTGCTTTAATCCTCACGAACAAACTGCCCAGATCAAGCCTACCATATTCTTGATGACTTTAGACTGTTTTACTTTCAGGCATAAGGATTGGTCTCTGGTCCTTTTTTTAAATATACCAGGGAATTTCATGTAGTCTGGGTGAATTCAAGCCTATGGATTTTATAGTGATAATAAAATTGTTTCAGTTCTTATAGTGGTATTTACTGTGGACCATGGGTGCACAAAAGAAGTCCTGTTTTCTTTTGCTGTACAGATTTTTGTAGTTAAGCAGCAGAAAACCCAATAAACTTCTTCTTATAAATTATTTTATAAAGAAGATTATTGCATTTATAATCACAATGTACGATTATATTATTTTTAAACTTTCTCAGTGAATGTGATGTCTCAGAAAAACCAGAAAACTTTATGCTATAAGCCCATCTTTAGCTCAATATATGGGTAAAAGTATATATATACTTTTTTCTTTTGCATTATGAGTCAAAAAGGTCTCACTGTCAGTAAAGACCAATTTATTGCAATATGTGGGTAAATATTTTAATCAAATATTTATCAGTGAAGATCCTACGTAGGATGTCAGACTGGGAGAGAAAGGCAAAATATGACACGTGCATATTTTAACTCAAAACATTTCTGTTTGCTATTTCCCTTGCAAAAAGTGGTTAATCACAACTGGGCGTGGCAGAAAAATGGAATCTGTATAGTCTAGCCTCTCCATTAACTCTCAAAAATCAGTTGAACTGGAACAATATGTGGTTAAACATAACTATGGGATTTTTCAGACAGACAACTAAACTTCAGGGAAAGCCATTGCAGTTCAGACTTATAAGAGCCTAACTCACTTTTGAAAAATTACAGTAAGATCTTAGAAATCACATAGCAGTTTTGGAAATTACAGCCAAAAGAAATATTCTCATGTTCTATAATGACTTTTCATAAAAAACAGCAGGAGAAACAGCCTATTTTTTCTGCTATATTACAAAATATGAAGAATTAGCAAACTAAACAAACAAGCCACAAGCCGTAACTGTTGAAATGTTGAAATGAAGTATGAAACATCTGTATTAATATAGTGAGATACTTGTATTAGCAGTTTCATTGTTTAACACAGCGATACATTGCTCCTATTAAACACAGAAATTGTGTAATAATAATCCAGTAGGGAGAGCTAGAGCGTAATACTTTCGTCAAGTGCTTTAATGGCAAAGATTCAGACTGCATAATCAATTAGAGAAGACATTGCTATTATGATATGCATTTCTGAAGGACCTCTCCAAAATGCCTAAGCTCTCTTATTTACATTTTGGCTCGCATTGCTTGCCTCAAGGAAAGAAACCAATCTTTCCTCCCTCCAATGTGAATCTGCTGGCTTGCAAGACACTTACTTTGCAGCTGCCTTCAGAGACACACAGCTGTGTCCTTCCATGGCTGGTTGTCCAGCCTGTACTGCAATCATCTTGCATCATAACCCAAAGGCTATGACACTCTGGACTCAATACCGTCTCCAGAACAGTGACAACAAGCTGTCAGCTAATTCAGTACCCCTTGGTATGTACTCTCGTTTCTCTAACATTGAACTTTGCAATAAAAACTGAGTTTGGTCCAACCACTGTTCATCCATTGCTTGGATATTGTTGTAAATCCATTCCAATCATGATGTTCCTACATGGTGTCATGTCAGCAGGGTGCATAGATTTGCAGCTTCCAATAAATAGAAGGTTATTTGAAATTTGATGAAAACAAGATATATTGTATAAAAATATTCTAGTTCATTACTTGCCCTTATTTGGATGGATTTTATGCCCCTCTGCATTTAATACAGCTGTAAAGATTACAACTCTACATGAGAGAGAGAGAGAGAGACCTGTACAATGGATAAGACTGTACAGGTCAGGATTCTCCAACCCAGGGCGGCGTTATTCCCCTTTCTGCTTTCTTCCCTCCCCATGTGATTGAACATCATATGTCTGCAGCGTGTTAACAGATCTTCCAAATCTTTTCAGCTCTTCTTGCATACTCATCTAAGAAATATGAGTCAGTTGTAGTTATAAGACCTGTTTCATGAAGAAAATTATTTTCCCTGAGTTCTTGCAAATGCCAGCTGGAAACAGTTATGGTGTAGAGCAGAAATTCATGTGCAGAACTGTGCTACAGAGCGCTGAGAGGCAGGACACAGACACTACACAAAAGAAATGTCCTACAAATGTCTTGGCTCTAAATGATTGCTGAGCAGCCTGCACTCGTAACAGCAGGAAAATTACTGAGTAGAGAGTGAAACAATTAAAAGCTGTACTGGGTCTGGCACATTCCTGAGATGCAGAGGGCAACTGAAGAAATTTAATAATGCTGCACTCTGCATTTGTCAACACTAAAAATATCCACTCACAACATTTATTTCTGTCTAATATTAGCTAGTTCAGAGCCACCCAGTTATTATCAGATTTTTGTGCATAAAATTGTTGCATAGACATCTGGGCAGTTATGAACATCGTGTAATAGTTGCTCAGAAGGTGGAGTGACGTTTGTCCGAAAAGAGTATTTATCTAGGTAGTTATCCAGAAGATAAAGACAGAATACAGTGGCCTGTTAACACTTGGAAAGAATGATCAATGGTCAGAGATCAAATCTTGCAACGCTGAGTTGTGTTTGACAAGTGTTGTAATGTGATAGAAGGAAAATATTAAAGGTTAATTTGAAAAATGAGGATCTAATTAAACATACCCTCTATCTGAAATATTTTGACAGCAGTAAAAACTACACTGTCTACAAGTACCACCAGTCTTTCTGCCACATTATTGTGTGTCCACAAAAAAATATAAACAAATCCTCTTCTAATTAAAAAAAAAAAAACTAAAAAAATGTACAAGTCAAGTAAAAACTGAATTTCAAAATAGCGTTTGCATTAAAGATGCAATTTTTCCAGGTAGAAATATATGCAATGTAAAGTGATGTACAGATGACACTGAGCACCATTACTCTTGATGCAAGGGTAGAAATGGCGTTCAAGTAACAAAGCACTCGTCAAATAGAAACATGAAAGTGGACACCAATTCATATTTTTCACTGTAAAATAACACAACAGAACAAGTAATACAGGCACTGTCCCCTGCTAACTCCTCGTTCAAGAGGAAGCAGCAAAAAGCACGTCTGCACTGTTAGAAACCGGTGTCAGAGTGATTTGGGGCTAAATAACAACACAAGAGATGAAACACTCGCTGTAATTTGTGATTCCGAGAGCCGCTATTACTTTGGGAAGGCTGTGCTCTCGTGTGCGATGGGGGGAGATGGCAACTGCAGCTGTGCTGTCATAACAAGGTTAACCCCACAGTCAGGGGAACTTGTCAATCCAAATGGAGACATATTGTGGAGGGACTAGGCTCCACTTTCCCGGCCTCCCCAGGGGAGGGAGACCACGGGAGCTGAGTCACTCTGCTTGCCCAAGGAGGTCTTAGCGAGACAATTGCCTCCACAGGCTGAAACAGGTGGAGGAGCTTGGACCATTTGGGTTGAGAAAATTGCAACTAATGGATTTACCCTTTTGCAGCAGGAGTGCTGCTGAAAGTTTAGAGGATAGCAACAGATTATCACAAGAGGATTATGCTTGTTAATTGATATTTCTGGTACATTTGACTGGAAAATGAAGGTGTCAGGATCTGGATGTTGAGCTGTGCCTGCAAAGATAACTGCTGAAACTGGGCCTTGTGCTATGGCACAGCAGCTCAGCCCTACATAAAACAGACTCCTGGGGAGTGAAGAACACAGGTACAGCTGAGGCTCCTCAGCCTCCAGAAGGCTGTGACTGTGAAGGGGTTTGGTAGGCACTCACCTGTCTCTTGTCCCTTCCTCAACACCTCCAGTCCTGTTGGTAACACCCAAGTGCAAGTAAAGGTGATAAACATTCCTCTCTCTCTCTCTCTCTCATATTTACCTTAGCACCTTTCATCCAAAATGAATAATATACCTTTGCTAATGTTTCTTTGGAAATTATGCAGCTTCGTGAGATCACATAGGAAATCAGACCAGCTTTAACTTGTAATGAAAACTGGTTAAAATTTATGCTATTCTTCATTTTTATTATTTATTACATCCTTGCCCGAGTATATTGATTTTGTGCCAACCCCTGTTCTTGTCAGAGTTTTTGTCACACAAATGAGGTTCCAGAAATGTAATGCCTATATTTTATGAAATACAGTCCTATGCCATTTCAGGATGACCTTTTCAGTATTCTGCATTCTGATGGGTTGCCTATTTCTGAGGCAGGGGCCTATTTCCATCTACACCTTATCCCCTCAACACTTATGTTTTAAAAGTAATTCAAACAGAGGTTGCTATATCAATTTCTTTTGTTTGTATTGGCATGCAGAGTTTATAATCTCCTTTCTGAAAAACTGGTGAACTCTGGACAGCTGACTTTTCATTGTACAGGCCTCCCTGCAGTCTCCACGTGGGAATGGAGTTTTAATCACAGTATTAATTTAGTATTAGAATGTGTTAAACCGATGAGTCTGTTCTGCTTTTGCTTTCAAGCAATTCTAAACATACATTTGAAACAGCACTATGGAGGACACTAATGAAACAACAGTTTACCCAAAACAGAATCCCTCAGCTCTAAGTGCCTGAACAGGAAGGAGCAGAGGCCCCAAAATAGACACAGAGACTTATAGAGTCATCACAGTGTCACCATGGGGTTGTGGAGCATACAAAAGATGCAGAGAAGAATTTAGCTGACTAGGTCCTATAGTGTCAGGGTCCTTAGAGTGTCTGCATCTGTAGGCAGAAGAATTGCAGAATAGGAATATCATAAATAGCAATTTTTGGTCATTCCTTATTAACTTTTCCGGCAGCAGCATACCTGGCTCACAGCTCTTTCCCTTCTTGCTCAGCATGATAATAGTTCCTTGCAGGATTTGTGAAGGCATCTGTTCCAGTTAATCACCCCCTATCATGCAGATCACGGGAGCTGCTGACTCTTGATTTCTCTTATGACAACTCTACTATGTGGTATTTTCCCCAGCAAAAAATAATTTACTTTTGAACTGAATATTTTAGAACACGCAACGAAAGACTGTGAAATTATGTATCTTCACGAGATAATCCAATGGGTAAGACATCTAATCAGAATTCAGGAAGCTGAGAATTTTTGTTAGTCCCTACTACGGCTTTGGGAATCCTCTGAGCCCATGCTCTGAGCCTCTGCTCTCCTGGCAGCACTTTCCATCCATCTATTTTGACCAGTGGTTCCCAGAAGCAGGAGCTCAGAGGGAGCTGACAGCCAGCCAGATCTCAACGCTGCAGCGCACGTGTAGTGACAATGACTCACCTGTGACAGATCATCTACTCTCTGTGTGCACTGTGGAGACAATTTGTGCACGCTCAGTAAATCCAGTACATCCAAGATGTATCTGCCTTGCTACACACGCTTTTGTCACCTGTATAGCTTGTGCAGAAGTTCTGACATGTTCTGAACATATCACACTTTTTGTGTGCGTTTGTTTCTGCCTGGAAAGGGTATGAGCTGTGAGAGTCTCAAGGATGTGCAACCCTAACAGATTTTTACCAGCTGAAATCCAGCACGTCTCTGCTATGTGTACACGAGGTGGGCAAATTGGGCATAGTAGGGCATTTATTGCTGCAAAACATGAGGACTCCTGAACGCTTAAAAAGAAACATTTTATCTGGGGGAAGCGGCAGTGGGGGGAATAAAGAGTGGGTTGTTTCCTAGCCTCACTCAGAAGAAAAGCTGAGCAGTGCTAACTAATGTAGAGCAACTGGGGGGTGTATAATTCACCAGCAGTCACAAATTAGCATAGTGCTCTTCAATCCCAGGTGGGTGCCCTTTGTGCAGCACCATGCCGTGCCACCACTGCTTTGTTTGGAACATCAGCATCCTGCTGCTTCTTCTGGAGAGACTCTGCCTCACATGAGGGCAGGCAGAGACCCCCACAGAAATATCCTAGGCACAGCAAAGCAGGCCAGCTTGAGCCTGATCTCCACTATCTTCATGGAACTGGAAGTTTGTGTTGGTTGTAAGTTCATCTCACTCTACCTTCCCTCTACAGCACAGGGTGTTACAGATTAGCCTATTCACAGTTTTCAGGAAAAAAAAAATTACTTTGGATAACATATTTTGGGTATAAAATAGCAGACAGAGCACTCAAACCAGTGAGGCATTTTCACCTCATGCATTCTTGGGCTGAAATTATTAAACAGCCTGTTCAATCAGTGAAAAGGCCTTCCTGCCCTGCCTGCTTTGCTACTTGGAAGAATTCATTAAGTCACAGGGAAAAAAACCACCTTTCTCTCAAGTAAACTTTCAAATAACATGTACTTTAGTCCCTGAGTATGTAGTTAGACCTCTGAGCAGTTAGTTATCTTCACACATTTCAAAGCCAGTAAAAAATGCAAGAAAACATGAGCAAAAAAAATGAAAGCGTAAATACATGTGAGGCAAAACCTTTCCTGCAGAGAACAAGAACCCAGAAAATCTTAGAGATCAAACAGTTTAAGGAAATACATTACCATTTTGGATTCGTAAGGTTCCTCTTAGGAGGATTAAACACCTTCTTCTTTAGAAAAAGTTCATCTTAAAAGCTGTCACTTGTCATCCACAATGCCCCGGAGGGTTAGTAGGGGTCCAGACAGCATTGCAAGTAAGAATTTTATTCGACATTTCCAAGTCATAAAATTCAGGCAAGCCTAAATGACTGTTTGGGAAAGATGATTTTGCTGAAAAACATTCCTGAGCTGTATAAATAACAAGAGCCAAACAGCAGGAGCAGGGTGTGGGAAGTGGACAGGTTGTAAGTGCAAGCAAGATACTTTGTGAGTAATAACACATCCTGTGATCAACAACATGGGTACTACCAATAGCAAACATTTTCATAAAGGCTTATGTTGTAACTGTAGTAAAACAGTAACATCTCATTGATGTAAACACATCAACGCTGATCCATCCCAGCTGAGCACCTGGCTCTCCAGCCCTCTTCAGATCTTCCATTGTAGAGAAAATAACAGTCAGACAGAACTGGACATCATACTGGTCAAACCCAAACAGAAATTACGATCTGTAAACTGCACAACATGCTGTAACTATGCGAGCCAACACGAATACTTACACTTTCCCTGTGAGGACAATGAAGTATGGGCTTGTAAACCAAAAAACGCATGGTCTGAGCTCAGCTGTAGCAGTGTAGGGTCCCAGGGGCACCAGCCAATTCATCCAAGTCCTGCTGGCCTCTTCAGCTTGAGAAGTAGGAGCTGTGGCGCTGTCCAGAGGGTGAGAGGAGCCAGGTCAGTCAGAGATCAGCAAAGCTGTGCAGTGGGTGTGTGAAACAAAAGGTGCCACAAAGCCAAGATTTCCAAACCCTGGCATGCAGTGAATTGGCTGATGGCATACTCTCTGAGTTGTTCTTATGCCCAGCTGCCAAATTAGATTAAAAAGAGCTAAAGCACATTAAACATCTCCTAATATGAAGTTGCCTTGAAACAATGGCTGGAGTTGCCCCAGAGATGCTATATGAATATGGGAATTGTTCCATGTGATCCTAATGCATCCACAAAACAATTTCCCTACTGAACTGCTCAAGCCAGCTGTGCAAAAGGCAAAATAGGCAGATGCTTAGGCCAGTAAAACTACTTTTGAGGAATGGGCACTCTCCTGTCACCCAGAGCTGGGTGGGTAGGAGCAGCTGAGGGATAGAGGATCCATACTTGCAGGAAGACAACCCATTGAAGAAGCTGAATTACTGCCTCCCTAGCCCCACAGCAGCAACAGCAGCAGCCTCAACCTCTGAGCCTTTCTCCCCCCTAAATACCCCTTCCTTCATCCCAGATCAGCTTTCTCCATACTTTTGTCCAGCAGCCCAGTGTCTATCTTTGACTTATGGAAAAGAAATCAGTTTCTGTTCACCCTGGAGAATTTTTGGGAGCTTTAAACTAATGCTGAAATTGTGCTCCTTGTATTGAAGGCACTTGCTGAATGGACAGAGGTAAACCAAAGATGTGTCCCCAGTACAAGGTTGTTCATTTGCTCTCTTTATATTTAAGCTAAAGTAATCTAACCTGGGATTCTTCCCTCCAGGTTGTTCTTTTTTTTGTTCTTGGGAACCAAGGATGTTAAAATCTAACCTTAGGTGTCCATATTTAAAATGGGGGAATAAGTGCCATCCTTCCTGGGGGAAGGAGAAGTGAGATGGAACCGTTTGAAGATGGAAGCATTAAAATTATGGGGCAGCAGGAGCTATATCAGTGGGGTCTCTGTAAGCAGCAGAGATCAAAAGAAAGATTTGCATGCTCTAAACACACCTATATGTTTGAGGAGAAAAAAAAAAGGCATAAAAAATGTCTACTGTTATATTCTCCCTGTCTAGACATTAAATACAGCAGAGAAGCACAATATGTTCATCTACCTAAACAGTTCCTCATAAAAACAGTTCTATTCTCTCACTTCTTCTAGCTGAACATTATAAGGGAGTGCTTTCCTTCTTCGTATGGCTTAAAATGTTGATTTTATAGCCTGTTTTTTTCAGAAAAAGGATGCAAACAAGAAATTTTAGTCAATACCTAAACACTTCTGTCACAAAGGAGCCTTATCAGAGCTTCGTGTGAGCAAAATGTGAAAATTTGAATCAGTGGCAGATCTAAAATAGAAAAGTAGAATATTTTACATACATATAAAATGTTCCTCTTTTTTTGTTTTTCCACACATTGGCAAGATTGTCCCTTTAACCTGGCATCCCATTGGCCCAAATTTCAGACAGGAAATGTAAAGACAGCATAGTTACTCACACCATAAAAATCTCTTTTTATATGCATATATAAAAAATTATTTTCCTGAATACTTGCAGGAGCTTCCAGCTGAGATAACAAAAATTCACTCAAAAGGGTACCTCAAGTTACCCAGTCCTCCTCTGTGCTTATGGCCACACCTGTAATCAAAATTGGTATAATAACCCCTTTACTTTTGGTACTGATGATGAAGGTGACAGCTTCTACAGTTCAGCCATTCATGGGCAAAAGAGAAATGCAGTAGAGATTTCAAGTTTTAAAAATTTTAAGATACTCATAGCTCCCCAAATTATGGTTCGGGTCTTAAAAACTGAAAGTGTTGAGTCCTGGGAGCATGAAACTTTACATTGTAAAGTTTTTTTAGAACAACTGGGAGAGCTGTAAAATTGCTTAAAAAAGAATAAAATAAAAACAAGAAAAAGGAAGAAGAAAAAAAGTTTGTTTCATACAATAACCTGACTCCCAGAGCTGACACATAAGGGGAAAATAAGCATAAATCCAGTCCAGAAAGAATCCTAACTGAGTACTGATTATGGAACTGGAATATTGAGGTAACAATGATTAGAAATCAGTGTGAAACCAAAGAAGTAAAGCAAAATATAGCTTTTGTTTCTTCCAATCCTTTTGTTCTCCCAAGTAAAGTGATTTCCAGAATAAAAAGACTGACTATGATGGTGTTCCCTCTGTTTTGAAAGTGATTATCCTATAGGGATCAGTATTTTACTCTTTCGTATATTTTAAAAACTTTTTCCTTCTGCATATGGGTTTCAAATGAAGCATATTAGAATTGCTAATAACATGCCTTACTTAGCTAAGAATATGCCAGGTCAGCTCAGCAACAGAATGAGTCTAAGAACAGCAGAGCTGGAACAGAAATAGATGTAATTATTCTGTTTTAGTACAAAGTATATTTGCAAGATACTGCAAAGAAATGAATATTCAAAACAAACGTTGTGAGGAAAGAAAAAAGCCCAAACCACACATATTAAGTAAAGAAAGGAAATAAAGAGCCAGTAAGCTCTGTAAAACAACAAATTTCATTTCTGACATGAAGGAACCGGGTGAGGAAATGGAAATATCTACCTTTGACAACTGAAAGGGAAATGTGACAACTAGTGAATCCAGTGAATGACATGAACTGTATTTCATGGCAGCTTACACTACCCAAAACCAGTCCAGAATATCAGTAAAACAGTCTGATGGCTGTTCAGTGGGGTGTGTGAAATGACTTCAGGGACTTCTGTCTGGAACTTATATGCACGAATTCAGGTTATCAAAAATAAGCTCTAAATAATTCGGTTTAGAGTAAATATTTTTGGCTCAAAATCATATGATATAAATTAATTGATAGCATATAGTTTCGTCTTCCACATGTATAATAAACACACATTGATGGCCACTGTGTGAAATTCTCCATCATTTTACATTATAGTCCCACACGTACCTACCATCTATCTGAGGGTAGGCATCATACTGCATCTAGCCTAGCACTTACACAGATGGTACCTCTCCATCCGGGTTTTCTTTCATTAATCATCAACAGATGTAATATTCATCACAAAATTAGATGTATTTGGTTTTACTGAACAGGGCAATACTCTATCCTTGTACACGGCCTTGGACCTATAAGCATCAGTGATACTAGGTCTAATTCTGTGGGTCTGAGTATATCTGTAGTATTCCTTGTCTGGACCAAATATGGCTCATTATGGTCTGCCAACCACAGCGAATTTCAGTAAAGGAACAACATACCACAGCTGCCAAGAAGGGTTTTAACCACCTAAAGATCCTAGTCTTATAGTGGAATTAAAAAAAACCCTACGTTGTACAAATAATTTTTATTCATACACTAGCAAAAAGGAAATTAATGCAAATTTCATGGTACTGTTGATTTGATAGGCTGTACAGAGCCCCAGAGGATAGTACTTCCTTCCACAAAGAAGAAAGTAAATTTTTAGGTAAATATGCCAGCACTTAGTGTGCAACAAGATGCACAGATGATTCTTTGCACGTTATGCTAAAGCTTCAGTATGGAGGTGTGATGGCCTCATAGCCCATCAGTCCTCAGCTTCATCCCACAACCAAACAGACTTTAAGGGACAAAGAAGGTGATTTTTGGTCAAGTCTTTGCCAGATAGATCTAAGATTAAATGACTTCTGATATCAGGACAGCACTGGTAGTGTCTCTCCTGAAAGGTTAGTTGAAAGCTGATGGACTTACAAAACAATTCTCTGAGCATATTTTTAAATTGATATTCTGGCCAAGTTTACCAAATGCAGAGCAAATTCTTTTTTTTTTTAAGACTAGAAAGGATATTTCATTGTTCTCTGATTCAATGGTGGCATTATAACTTGCCAGTTAATTATCAAAGAGATTATAGGAGCATCTTTGATTGTTTCATTAACTTTACCAACAAAGCTTGCTCAAATTTAGTTTTACACGCAGTTTCCATGACAAGGCTGTGAAAAACAAGGTGCTTCTGTCATTAAACTGCAGTTTCATTATTCCTTTGTTCCATCATTTCAGACATACACTAAACATCAAGAGCCAATCTGAAGCATAAGTGGGATATCAAACCTAGTGTGGCCTTGCTAGAAGTAAAAAATCTGTACCTTAATGCCCAAATCTTTCAATGCTTTTTGTAGCTTAGCTCCTTATAAGCAACTTAATTGGTATAAGCTGGAAGCTTAAATCAGATTGGAAAAATGCTATTAAGGCCTAGAAAAATTTTGAAGGTTAAGAAGTACTTTTTACTTCTACTGTCAGAGAGATGACAAAGGTGAAGAGGGGGGTGTGAAGCTGGGGAAGGCATCACAAGGTGCTGTTCTTAACTTTAGCCCTCATTTCAACCTGCAGAATTAAGTCAGGTTATGAGTTTGGTAGGAGACAGGAATACACTTGAGCACTTGATTTGCTCATGAAGGTGCCTGGGGTCAGCCTCAGGGAAATGGGCCCCTGTAGCCCTCCCATACCCTTCCACAGGTGGCCAGAAGTTTGAAGTGAAAGACCAGAGATATCATAAGGCTCCAGAAGGAAGAGACACTTGGCAATACTGAGAAGTGAAAATTGGGCCTAATCATCTCCTTTGTTTTCAGTCGTTCTTGTTGGATAGTATTCACTGCTGAGATTTTGGGCTCTGGTTGTATTTATAAGTTAGCTTTAAGACTGAATTTCAAGTGCCAAGATATGACTTAGTTTGAAGGCAAAGTTTCAGGTTTTAATAATTTGTAGTCTATAAAATTAAAACCAGGCGCCTCTCTTGGATCTTATTTTATCTGAATGGGAAGAGGAGCTTGCCTGGAACAGTAAATTGGACTCAACACCTATACAGCACTATTTTATGGTTTACTGTACATTTATCTTAGTGAAGTCTGCATCTGCATTACATTAAAGTTGAAAGGAAAGACACAAATGAAACTCAAATTCAGACCCAAGCAACAGTTGAGTCAGCTATGGAGCTGCTAACTGCATTTGTATTGATTAAATTTACATTCTGAAAATAATGAAACTACTTCTGCTGCATTTAGCTTATCATGATCCCAAGCAAGGCAGAATTATTATGTAAAAGGAAACAGCAATACAAAATAGTAGGTTCAGGGAGAGAAACATCCCCCCCCAACCACAACCCAAATAGAGAAAGCCTCTTGCTCTTTTCCTCTCTTGCTCCCCAGTGCTACATAATTTACTCCCAGTCCATAAGGTCCTTAGTTGCAGTGATTGGGATGATGGATGGCTCTACTTCAGCTGCAGCAACAGAAGATACAGCAATGTATCACTCTGCAGGAAAAAAACAATAGAGCAAACAAAGCAGCAGGACAATGTGGTGGGCAGAAAAGCCAGGGGAATTCTCTGCTGGTAGAAAAACAGACAGCCCTACACTAGAGTGTGTGAAACACAGCATGCTGGGTTTGCAGTCATTGTGCTCATGCTTGTTGAAACCAAATAAACAGGGGTGACCAACAACTGTGGAATGGGAAGATCTTTTCTGATTGGGTCCTGGTGCTTTTATGGGGGTAAAGACTATCGTAGATGTGCCGTAGATTAATTTATGATGATGTAAGCAATTTAAATTGTTTGAAAGTGAGTTGGGTGGGTTCATGGTTAATCTCTGTGAAAGTTAGGCAACTCTAAAGTTTACCTGTGAAAACTACTATTGCCTAAATCATTCTACAACAATCAATTAAATTAAATCAATCAATTAAAACATTTATGTTTTAATGTAAGTCAGTGTTCAAACTCAAATCCAATAAATCAACATTTGCTCCGCTAAAACTATCATAGTTCCTACCACAAAACTCAGCAACAACTGCAGTAAAAAAAAAAGGAATACTACTATTAAATATTACACTCTTTTCCACAAGAAGCAAAAGCACAAGTGATGGCCTGAGGAAATTCTGAATGCTGAGGTGAAACGATTAAAACAAACAAGACACATCCAAAATATATTCATTATTTATGTATGTTTTCAGCAGATAATGCAGTAATAATGAATTAATTACAGCCTGTAATTTAGATGATTCAGACAGAATAAAAGTAAAGAAATACAACCACAAACAAATAAATTTACATAATACACATCACGAAAGTTCAAGGGCACTTTCTAATGCCTACAGGGAGTAGAAAATATTGAAGCTCTTTGTTGAATTACATGCTGCAATAGGACAGGTTTTCCACTTTTTACAGGAAATCAGGTTCATCATCAAGAGAAACTCATATGGAGCTCTAATGATTTGTCATTGTTAAGCGTGTTAATACTGCTTACTACTCAAGTTTTCTCTCACTTTCCATTGTAAAACCTATTGAATAATTTTGCTGAACTTTAAACAATGAAATTGAGAGGTTTTTTCCATTCTAGTTGAATTCTTATAGAAAACATCTCTACCATTTCTACGGCAAGGCCAATGAAATAAATGGATAGTATTTCATCTACCTGAAAAACTCAGCAAACATTCTTTGAACAGCAACAATGTCTGCAAATTTTAGAGCAGTTTTAGGAAATCTGGAAAGGGCTCCACTGGTTACTCTCTTTTGTTTTTCGTCTGCGATTCAACAGCAATTTACATAAATAGATGACTTTTGTAAATGCAAATGTGACTCCAGTTAACTGAAATATCTGGAAAAGTCGAGTCTTGCAAGAGAAAGAAACAAAGCTGTGGGAGGACGACACCTGTTCTGGGAATGCACCAACAGCCTTTCTGGAAACTCTCTGCAGGGGAGACAAAGGGAGTTTCCTGTTCAAGGTGGAGAGGGCATGCATGCTCTGCCTGCACATGCCTCCCACTCCCTGTGTGCTGCAGGCAAGCAGTTGACCAGGATTAGCCAGGCACTTCTTCTTGCAGATGGAGCTGATTGAGAAAAAAAGGTTGAGCCCTAGAGTTGCAACTGAATTGATGTTTTTCTTGCTTTAACATCAAAAATATCATTAAGTACTCTCAAAAGCCAGTTGTACATCTAAAGCTGAACCCCAAAGTGAGTGTACACTTTAAATCTTCATCTCTCTGAGCCAGCTCCCAACAACCCTTAGTCACTGCTCAGGTAAGATACATTCATTATTGTCTCTAAAATACTAAAATATTAGAATGGTGATATGAGACAAAAGCCCAGCAGGAGTTAACAATTTTTGCTTTGGAGCAGAGTTTTAATGTACTGCAGTTAAGGAAAGCCTATGACCTTGTATTTACCATGGGAGATGAAATAAAATATTGAATTGGCAAGGTAGTGCTGTTAATTCTGTACACTGAATAAAGAAAGGTTCCGATGGACATACTCTAAATGCTCATGTAATTACAGATTAGTATAATACTAAATACATAGAAGAAGGACCAATCTTGACTTTTTTTGTTTCCTGACTTCTGAATACTGGATATGACAAGTTTATTTCCCTTTTGTATGTATGCAAGATAAATGTTCATTAACGTCAGGATTCCAGAAAAATTACATTTCTGCAAAATTGAAATCTGTCTTTCAGCTGGAACCTACTGATCTTTTTTTTTTTCTAGCACCCAAATCAGAATATTTGCTTTTGTTGAATTGATCTGAAATAGTGCTTTTAAAATCTGATGGTTAAGCCTTTTATTACATTTTCCTTCCAATGAATCAGGACATCTTCATAAAAGTCAGTACTCCCTCTGGTAAGTATGACCAGTATAACATATTTTCTAATATGTTAGAAAATTATTATCGAGTAAGTTTGTAAAATCAGGCATTCATAGCAACAAATTTAAGGATTTGCCTTCACCTGATGCCTCATCTCCTACTGCATCATCTATTTGCCATAATCTATTTGTCATAATCTGTTTGCAATGGATTGGATTCCCTGTAAAACTACTTATCTTCCAGGAAAGACTATCCATGTTCTGACTGCCATGTGCAAACCTGGTCATGCCATTCCAAAGCTCACATTTTAGTATGAGACAAGGTGCAGGGAAGAGGTAGAATGACTGTCATGCTTTCTTTTCTATAGGAGAATCAAAGTCAACTATAGCTCTACAGTTTAGAAATTAGATAAATGAAAGAACATGCATAACATAAGAAAATATAATATAAACTAAATAAATATAATACAATAAAAATATAATCAAATAACAGGTACAGAATCATGAATGGCATGGAGAAAAGAAAGACGAAAATATTCACTGTACATAACAGGAGATTGAGAGGGCAGTTAGTGAAAGAAAGTACTATTCATGCTATAATTAAATGATGGAGCTCATTGCAGTAGCATTTTTTAAATCTGCTTAGTATATAAACAATAAGAAATGAGATGAAATGAAAGAAAGTTCCATGAATATCTATGAAAGACAGTGAGGTAACTGAAACTTCTGGTTCATCAAATCACAAACTACAGTTTCCTTGCAGAAAAATGACAGATTACAGAACTTTGAGACCATGCTGGAGAAATTTTGCCCCACATTTTCTGTTTCTTAAGATCTTTCCCAAAGCACTCATAATCTGACCTTGTCAGAGGCCAGGCCTCGTTTGAAAGTACCTTTAGTCTGCTCCTAACTGATGTATTTACTATGTCATATTCCTGGAAAAAGGTTTTAATTTTAATGTGTTATCAGTTGAGCTGGCTTCTGAGTGAGACAAAGAATACATTCACTTGAATGCTATAACATTTCCCCTAACTGAGGAAAAATACCTGCTATGTTCCTGAACGCCTCAGGTCATTTTCCTTGGTTGCTTGTTTGGTTTTTTCTTTTTTAATTTCAATATGTAGTATTTCCATTTCATACATGAAAAACTGCAGATCTGCACTGCCAAAAAATCTCACTTTACTTGTGATATGAAAGGGTTAGCAGCTGTAGGGATGACTAAAACTTTTTGAATACAAGTCCTGTATACTTTACCAGGTGATTGAAGGAGGTCAGCTTGGCTCCAGCTCGCCTTTCTTTTATTTTTCAACTTGTTTACGGGTTTTCATGAAATAGTTGCGATCACTTGCCGTGGAACCAAGTGTGGTCAGAGATTTCTCTGATGTGTCCTCAGAGTCAGAAGTCCTGACTCCTGCTCACTCCTGCTCACCTTGCTGTCAGGCACCTGCCGTATCTGACGGCTGCGTGCGGACACCAAGCTGGCAAAGCCCTCGGGAAGAAATTGGTCAGGCTCCCACTCTCTAGGTTTTATTTTAATTCCACCAAACAGTTAATGGGAGATTTTAATTCAAAGAGCTCCTCTTCCAAAGAGCTTTGACATTGGGCAGCACTCTACATGCTCTCGAATCCCACATTAGGCTTAATGCGCTCTGAGAGGTGGCGTGATCTGACATGACTCCAGAAGAAGAGGGGGGAAGGAAAGAGCTGATCGAAGTCATTAGTGGGATTCTGAATCCAGCAGAAACGAAAGTCTCACACACTCCAACTGCTCTCTGCTGTCACTGTGATTATTAACTTCATGATAACAATAAGGTTGTAAGCAAATTTGTAGCCCAGCTGGGGAAAAGACTGGAATAGAGTACATTTTTTTTCTCTCTCATTAAACATTTCAAATACAACTGAGAGGAATTTTAATATTTAAAAAGAGAGGTTCAAAAGCTATTTACTTCTGTACAGCTTATTCTAACACCACCTCAGCTTATTTTTTCTCCCATGCATCTCTAATAAGCAAATATATGCTCATAGTTAACTCTAGAAATCTTTGCTATTTAATGAATATGGAAATAATTTAAGTCTCTAAAGCAGTTTTCCATTAAAGCTTCTCTCCTCTACTCCACCCTGGCCTCATTTTTCTTCTCATTCCAACATTGTTAAGATAGGCAGACAGAGTCCTTTATTGATATTCATCATAAAAAATAGAGGATTTCCCCCTTTTGAAAAGATATGCTACTACTTTTTTGGCCAAAAAACGTCACCATGTGTCAGGCTATTCAACTCAACAGAACCCTACTGCAGCTGAAGGTCATGCTGTTGTTTTACGGTATGTCACTGCTGTTTCAGCTGTACCACAGAAATCCTCCATTTTTCCAGCATGATCAGGCAGTTTTGTGAGCTGAGCGGGGATAAGATAGTAGGAGACAGCACTTCGAGAAGGGACCTATTCCTGGTCTGTGGAAGCATACTGGATGAGAGACACTAGTGAGGCTAAAAGGCTGATCTAAGCAAGAAAGAAGAGTTAAGAGACCAGGGGATGGAGGCTTCTTAGAATTAACAAAGCCACTCATTATCTTGAGCCAACATATACAGAGAAGTGGTGAAAAGAAATAAATATGTAACAACACCAAAATTATTAGCTTAAATACAGTGCTAGTTTTTGACTGAATGGCTTTTTTCTTCAATAATTATTTTATTTATTAAGGATAGAAGTACTTCCAGTAAAACCTCATTGAACTTGTTAAACATAAGAATATTTTCTTTTATTTTGCTTCTTTCAACAAAATAACAAGTGAGGGAAGAGAAGAAATATTCCCACTGCCTTTATTAAGGCAAGATTATATTCAGAATAGTCCCTTAATTATCCTTAGGCTAGTACAGTCGGCATTTAAAAATCCCACTCAATAATTTAGTAAGAAATCTCTTTACAGTTACTAATTAAACACCAATAGCAGCTAGAGATTACTAGAAGAGTATAACGCCATTTTCAACCATATTTCTTCTTTGAATATCATACATATTTTCTCCAACATTTGGCTAGGCAGGTGGCCAGCAGGCACTGTCAAGATAATTTATGTCTCTTGTTTATTTGAATAATTAAAGTAACAACAGGACTGGAACCCTGCAAGTTTTGCACAACCCCAGCTTACACAACACTTTCTTATTCCTTCTACTCTCATGCTCTTCTCCCACAGAAGAAATCCCATGCATGAGGAAGCTCCTAATGAATCACCAAAGTCCAAGGAAGCAGATCTTTGTGAAAGGAAGGGATTTCTGTACAGTTAACCAGCGAGAGAAGAAAACTCCCGTAGCAGCTCATGAATCTGCCTCCTGCCCCATTTATCAAACTCCTCACACCCACCTCAGTGTTTCCTCCTTCTCTGGGGAGCTCCGTGGGCATCCAGCTTCACCCAGCCCTGCTGCTCCTGGGCTGCAGGCAGCATTTGGTGACCCACTGTGACTGCACACGTGCTATGTGTGAACAGCTCAGACTTCTGAAGGACAGAGGAGTGAACCCAGAAACTGTAACCTTGAATTTTTACAAAGAAAAGGAAAGCAGTAGAAATCAACAGGCCCTGAATCTCACTTCAACACTCACCCAGCCATGGCTCCTCTGAGGCTGCATTTGTCCACACCTGATTGCTTCTGATCCCACCTGGAAGTGAAGGAGCAACTGATTGTGATCTTGGTTGATTCCTGTGACCAGTTAAATTCAGAAAATTCTACCCATTTTGGTCAAAAAACTTGGCTGAGCTAAGAGACATCACTGACCATAGGATAGCCAGAGTAGCTCACAAGAGGACTAGACTCTTGACCTGTCTCTACCTATTTCCTTTGTTGTTACCTTTTTTTTTCTAGACAACCCATATTTTCCCCATGTTTCAGGAGGTTTTTCTGATATTCACATGGTACATGGGTACATGTACCTGCACTACAGCAGTGCTGCTGGCCTTGCAATACAACACAGCTGCACTCGATGGGTGTTTTTTTATATCCCTGTTACACCTTTTCAAAAACTATCAGATGGTTTTAAAAGATGAGAAAACAAAATGATGTAACTGAAGGCCTTTTTTTTTTTTTCATAATGTCTGTAAAATAATTAGGAGCTCCAACTCCTGTATGCACCAGCCAGGGGCAAAGTCTGAAGCAATATAAATTGCTTTGCAGGTAAGCACATTAGCTAAAAGAGGTCTGTTTTTCCCTGCTAGGCAGAATTTTTTTGCACCAGTATGGGGGAAACAAACCCTTGCCATATTAATGCTGATATTATTGTTTATGTTCTCTGATGAGTAATGTCCAGGACTCTGAATTGTAGGTAGCAAGTTCCTTTAGATGGTAAAAGATTTTAGATTATTGTGTTCACAGAATTCCTTCTGGTACATTTTTTCCTCAATATTCGTATCTTGCTGTGAACTAAAAAAACAAATAAACAAGCAATCAATAGGTAGTAGTTAATGTGATACTTCTAATATGACAGCTTGTTCCTTTTCTCCAATAAAAATAAAGGACATGCAGAGCAGGGTTAGAATTTATAGACTATTTCCAGTCAGTCACTCAATTTTAAGAGTCAGAATCTTCTGCCTATGTTTTATCTCCTGATTCATCACATGACTGAACATTTTTCGTTTTTTAAAAGGTGATATTTTGCAACTATACATATATTTCTTTGGAGAAGTCCAGAGCAAAATCAGATGTCAGACATACATAAATGAGAATGCTAAAATATGGTAAGCATATCTGACAGTTCAAAATACATAATTTCTTTGCTGTCTGTCTCAGTGAATTTCTGAAAGAGAAAATAATATTACTTGCTTTATTGTAAATTGTGTTATGAGACAATATTTTTGTTCTACAGCCCTGGTAATCTTCTTGTACTTCTACTACTAGGAAAATTGTCTTTATTCTAGGACATTTCTTGACTTGAATTTGACTTCTTTCAACATATCAATCCAGCAGCAAAAAGCTTTCATTTAAGTAGGCTTCTCTGTTTTCAGAAGAATGTGTGCTGTCATGTTGAAAACCCTGACTCCATCTCTCTAAGTTTACAACTGAGTATAACTGTCTCGATCTTAAACTGACCTTTGCTTTAAGAAAATATATTTATTAAATTTCTTGGCCAGATTTACCTTAGGGAAAAAACCCCAAAAACCACAAACAAAACCCAAACAACAACCACAAAACAAAAAAGGAAAGGAGGACTGAAAAGCACTCAGTTCAGACAATTGGAATGACATTTCTGTAAGTATTTCTATTCTGTAATTATTTCTATTCTATAGCTCTGCTAAACCTATCCTTTTCAAAGTGTTATTCATTATTAACTGTTGCAGCTATTATTGTTAAACAGTTATAAACCTACTTAATCCCTTACAGAGCTGCTACAATTCAAAGTTGTTTACATACATATGAATGTCTATATTCATATTAATGATAAATATATATAGATTCCTAAAGAAAAAAATTTCTCTAATTTCAGAATAAATACATTTAAAAATGTACAAAAGGGATTTAAATACACATATGGTTACAAAAAAACCCCAAACCTTAAATTAATATCTAAAGGAAATCTATTATTTAAAAACTGAGATTCCGCCACTGTAACTTATTTGGTTCAAATAAAGAATTTATCTCCAATGCAAGCAATCTTACAGTTTTGCTAGAAGCAGGCCAAATGCCCTACATCAGTTCAGGACCCTATTTTGTTATTCCCATTTAGTAAGCGGCAATTACCAGGATTATAGGCTAAGGCTCAGCTCACTGGAGATGATAGGTATTTAGCCATTTCCCGGGCATTGCTTTGGGGCACACAGACAGGTTCCCATGGGCCCTGAGCAATGGAGCCTCTTCCACCAACAGGCACCAGAGCAGGTCCATTCTGCTGCTGCTGCAGCTGCAAATGGCACATACCACAGGTGATGCTCAGTGCAGGAGCTGTGGGGATATAAAGGAGAGCAGGGGTTATTGCTGATGGTGGAGTGCCAAAGGTTAGTGAAAAGCTGGATTGTCTGCTGGACCAGGGTAGATAAGAACACAAAAGGGCACAGGAATTGATTTGAATACAGCCACTTATCAGTGTGCCTTTTAAACTACATTATGCTCCGTATAATGGTGTGCTCTTAGTGCTAAAATTGGGACTCTCCTTTTATGAGTGTACTAATTTATTAACATCAATTCGTGTCACCGTTTTAGCAGCTCCTCTGCTTCCCTGAGCCAAGAAGTAAGACACCAAGTCAGCTAAATTCAGACTGAATTCCAGTGGCTCTTGTTCTTTTCAAACAAATACTGCTTTCTGCTGATGTAGCTCTCTGTTGGCTGCTGTATTGTTTTCTCCACAATAAAAACAAAGAAGCACATATAAAACAAAGATGTTTATGATTTGGAATAAATTGTAGCTTTACTATTCTTTATTACTGGAAGCCATCCAATTATTATGCAGAAGAATAGAAAAAGGATCATTTATATACCATACTGTTAAATTTTATATTGAGTGATATGATAAAATAGCCAACTGGGACGGTGGGTGGGGAATGGGAGGAATGCCAGATTTTATTTATGTCATGTTTATAGTTAGCTATGTTTATCCTTTTTTGTCAGTTAAAGGAACATTAAATAGAATTATCTTGGATTTATGGTAAGTAATAAAGCAGATTTTTTTTCCATGAATGCTCAATTAGATTAAAGTATACAGTCACAAGAGCAAATATGCACCTATTTATGATTCCTTTCCTGAGGCCATCCTCATGTTCCTCTCCTGAGACTGCAAGAATCTGGAAGACTTTGGAGAAAACAGTGCATGTGTTTACTATAATACATGTGTAAGCACAATGCAAGACTGGTAGGACTGAAACATGGAGTTCAGAGATTATGAAAGAGAATCGAAAGATACAAAAAAAATTGTTAGCACCAGACCTAAAGAACCAAGCGGGGACTTCTGGCAAGAACTAATGCAAATAAATATTACTTCAAAAGAGCGCTATCACTACATGGTATTGCTGGAGAAAAACTCAAAAAGGCTTTGTTTAACCTTCTTGCTGCCATGATTCACTTGTGCCTAAAAGAGTGAGAAGCTTAGAAATCACTGGTAGAAGGCATCCAATGTCTGGCTGTGTGTCACTGCATAGACTGACAGTTTGCTCAGAAAGGGATCGGTCATCTAAAGTCAGGGGACAGATTTACTTATCTTTTCCCGGCACATGATATCCTTCAAAACTCTTTTAAAATGTGAAGACACCATTTCAAGCACAGCCAGTATCCTTCTTTCTTACTTTGTGTTCTATTCAAGAGAACACCTCTGAGAAACATGGGAAAGGAAAGCAGAGTCAAGTTTCATGTTTTTCAACAAGGTTTAATTCGCAGTTTAAGTTTGGAGATCTAGTATTTGTTGTTGTGTATGCTCACATACAAGATAAAAGAAAAAAAAGACCAGTTGTTTGAATCAATTAATCTCAAAACATTCTGTGAGGCTTATACTCGAATACTGGCTCAGTCTATTGAATGCCATTTTTTGATTAGCTGATAAAACGTCTAGCCAGTGCTGTCATGAAAAAAGCAAAAATCCAATTCATTAAGATCATTTTGTGCTGCCTCACATGCTGCCTTCAAAATAATTTTAGACTGGGCTTGTTGCACAAGGACTTCCCCACATGGCAGTTTTCTTAAGCAGCACAGTGATGCTTCCCAGCTCCATCACAGAGATGCTGCCTAAAAGGAGCTGTAGCTGGGAAAATGCCAGACCTCCCGGGACCTGAGCAAGACAGGTAATTGATGGTGCCATGGCTCAGGACTCTGAAACCTGCTGTTTCTCCTCATTTCTCTTTAATCCACAGCCGAACATCATTCATGCCATACTAATAGCAAGGATTATATTATCACAAGCTATACTTCCAAACAGACTCTTCTTACTGACAAACAAGTGCAGACTTCGAGGATTTTGCTTAACTTTCATGCCAGCAAATTGTAAAGGCACACACTTCTCTGCTGTTTTATTCCTGAATTTTTCATGCCTCTTTTTTCCTTCCTATGTGTCTTACAGGTGGATGCAATCGAGTAGCTGTTGTTCAAAATTTTATCATTCATATACTAAATAACTGAAGCAATAGGACAAGTTTTAAAAATCATCTTGCTTGCTTACTTTGGGGGGAAAGGTCTCTTGAAAATCCCTCCTGGTGCAGATTTTCTTAGTTCATATTTATTAGAGTGAAAAATGTTCTTTTATCATGGCCTAGGATGTAAGTCATTGCAAAAAATCATTTCAGGTCAGTTTTATTCACTTAGTACAAAAAGGTAATATTTATTGCATACACAAGTGCTACACACTTCTATTATTCATTAGCTGTGAATTACTCAGTGGCGTAACCTTATGTGCTTTCATATTTTATCAGTGCAGAAATATCTTTGAAGCTTGTGAGACAAGGGCAGTTGTGGTCTTCAAATACTATTCAGAGCCAAGGAGACTAACAGAAGTCTGCATACACAGCACTCAAGTGCTAAATGGTCAGACACACCCAGCATCAGAAACTGTTCTACATGTTGCACAACAATAAATTGTTCCAATACCTTTTTTTATAATCCTCCACAGTACCTTTCTCCAACTGTACATACAGAATCACAGAATCATTTTGATTGATCTCCACGTTGTCAACTAGACCAGAGAACTGAGTGCCAAGGCCAGTAGTTTGTTGAACACCTTCAGGGATTGTGACTCCACCACCTCCCTTGGCAGTCCCTTCCAATGCTTGACAAGCCTTTCTGTGGAGAAATTCTTCCAGATGTTCAATCTGAACCTTCCCTGGCACAGCTGGAGGCTACATCCTCTTACCCTCTCACTAGGGAGAAGAGACTGATCCCCCACCTCGCTACAGCCTGCTTTAAGGGAGTTGTAGAGAGCAATAAGGTCTCCTCTGAGCCTCCTTTTCTCCAGTCTAAACACCCCCAGCTCCTTCAGCTGTCTCGTAAGTTTTACTCTTTAGACCCTTCCCCGACTCCACTGCCCTTCTCTGGACACACTCCAGCACCTCAGTGTCTTTCTTGTCTTGAGGGGCCCAGAACTGGACACAGTACTTGAGGTGTGGCCTCACCAGCGCCAAGGTACAGTGGGACAATCACTGCCCTGGTCCTGCTGGCCAAAATATTTCTGACACAAGCCAGGATGCCACTGGCCTTCTTGGCCACATGGGCACGTGCTGGCTTATGTTCAGTCACTTTCAACCAGCACGCCCAGGTCCTTTTCCACTGGGCAACTTTCCAGTCACTCTTCCCCCAGCCTGTAGCACTTCCTGGGATTGTTGTGACCCAAATTCAGGACCCAGCACTTGGCTTTGTTGAACCTCATACCGCTGACCTTGGTCCATCAATCCAGCCTGTCCAGATCCCTCTGCAGAGCCTTCCCATCCTCCAGCACATTAACATTCCCGCCCAACTTAGTGTTGTGTGCGAGCTTACTGAGTCTACTCTCAATCCCCTCATCCAGATCATTAATAAAGATATTAAACAGGGCTGTTCCCAATACTAAGCCCTGGGGGATCATAGCTTATCATACAAACTGAAAAATTATCATACATACTAAAAAAGAAATACAGAATCCCAGAGAAAATTAAAGCTATAAGTAACCAATATCCCTTCGTACCTGAAATACCTACCTCTGCTCTGTGTGTTCTCTCAGCAAACAGCACCAGGGCTGTCGACACTGGCAGGTGCTATAGTTCTGTCTCTCCTTCCTGCCAAGGTGAGGGCTGTGCCATCCAGGGGCAGAGAGATTCCTGCTGAAGCAGACAGCTTTGTTACAGAGCTCATGCACGGCCTGTTCAAAGCATCTGCGGGGTCCTTTGCTCTTCTCTGCTGCTCCTCAACACCAGCAGTTGTGATGCTGGGAGATGGTGCTGGGGGTTACATCAGAGTATTTTAAGCACCTGTATTGTTTGGCTGAGGGACAAACACCTCTCCATAGCGACTGTAAATAAAACACCGAGGAAAAATAAATAAAATACTTAGGAAACCTAGTTCCCTGACACTGATGATTCCTGTGAAATGTATAAAGCACACGTCTCAAACAGCTGAATATTCCTGCAAAATGTCCCCCTTCGCCAGAGAGGCAGTATCTGCTGGCTTCCCAGATCTTAGTGGTTTGGCCATTGATAAGAGAATAAGTTAAACAGAGGGGAAAAGCTGGAAAAGTTAGTCAGCAAGGGGTGTAAAAGCCAGTCAATATAAAAGTTCTCTCTCCCTCAGCAGTGATTAGTCTGTCAGTTACAAACACTTACAGTAACGGTGCTTTTTCCAAAGAACAATAACCTGCACAAAACTTATTTGTAGCTCAGGCAGTTTAACCAGAAATCTAAGCCATCGGCAAATCCTCTTTTAAGTTTTAATTTAATTTAATCTTCTCCTCAGGGCATGAAGTATGCACAGGAAGAAATGGTTATTATATTTTTCATGAGAGAGGAAAAAAAAAAGATGGAAAAAAATTTGGTGAGGCTGATGGGGCCGTGGAGCAGCTCCGAGGTGGGGGCCGGGGGGAGCTCAGAACTCAAACGCCTTCAGGTGAACCCTTGAGAGAAGCTGACTTTTCGGCTGATGGCACCAGAGATTGCAGATGGATGGAGAGGGATCATGAAAGCCAGATATCAAAAGAGAGATCAGAAGCAAGCTATTAAAATGTACATTTATATTGCTAAATATTTTTTGGCTTGCTGAATTGAGACAGCTAGCAAACAGCACATCATGAAGAGCATTGATTGAAAAGCTCACTGAGTTGGGAAAGAATTTTTCATTTCATAAGTCATTTGCTGTAATCATTCCAAAAAGTCAGCAGATTTTTAAAATTAATGAGAGTCGTTCTGTGATGAAGTCTGGCTTGATGGCCACTTCCTTCCCTCGGTTTTCTCTGGAGAACTGAACCTCATCCTTTTGTGCCATTAGAATTTTTCGGTCAGTAATGCTAATTTGTTTGGCATGTATACAGCATGAGAATACTCTCATCCTGTTTATAAAATCCCATACAGATACAATGCTTTCCAGAGATTTTAAGTCCAACCCCAAAGAGCTTTTTCTTGGGAGCTGATGCTGCATGTTGAATAAACAGTGGAGTGGAAGGATTGTCACTAGAAGAGGTTACAAACAGCAACAACTGCATATTTTCACTTGTGGAGATCTGGAAGTCTACTATTTTTAAAATTAATAGTGTTATTTTTTATTGATTTATATCCTAGTAGATATTTAAGTCTTCAAACAAAGGATAGAAATTCCCTGGCCATATTCCACTTCTGGTGAGGAAAAGCAGGCACTGGACAAAAAAATCAACGTGTCTATTACACATAATGGTCATTTTCATTGGTTTCCATTGATCACTCTCCAGTACCAATTTTAATTTCATGATAAGATACCACAATACACATACTAGTCAAGCCAAAGCTACTTCAAAAAATACTTACCATGTCTTTGACCTAGTCTAGATATAAAAAAAAAATCTGATTTTCTTAGTATACTGCCAAACACTAATTGATTTAACAAATTTAAGGAATCTAGACATGCTTTTTCTTATATACAATACAAGCATTTGTTTCAAAACGAAAGCTAACAGGACTTAATCTCAGTAGTAACTTTCTCATTGCAGACAGAAATGTCAAATGAGTATAAGGCTTTCTGCTCATTGGAAGTTTTCCTTATCCAGAAAAAACCTCCAGGACATAACATGAGAAGGTGTGAAAGTCTAACAAATAATAATTAACACCTAACATTTGCCAGGTTGCTGGAAATCACCTAGTTACTAATATTCTACTGAGAACCAGCAAGGGCTGTAAGAACCAACCTGCCATCTGCGACCGGAATTGTTGCCCTGTAAGAGCTCTTTTCTCTATGTTGCCTGCAAGAGAAGTCCAGATGACAGCTCTGCAGATAATGTAAGTCAGATGGAATAAACACCATCCCTAGTCACTTGTGCATCTGATGCAATCTCAGTTACACACTGCATTGTCACTGAATTTACTGCTGTCCACAGCCTCAGAGTGCTGGAGATTTCATTTTCCTCATGTTTAGTATTACATTAACAATAATAACATATATTATGACATCCTGATACTGTTGGTCTTGCCTTTTCCTTCTTTGACTTAAAGGACCAGGAAAAATACTGTACTGATTTGATCAACTAATTTGCATATGCATTTTGCTTTGCAAATTATCTCACTGTTCCAGAGCTTTAACCAGTCTGGACCACAATTCTATAACAGTCACAGCAACTGTTTTGTTTCGTCAAATGAATGAGCTTTTCCCAATTTCTATTTTTGTGTCTCTTACTGAAACAAATGTAATTATGAAGAAAATAAATTTCCATGACAATCACTCAGAGTTGTAGTTTAATTTGTAATGGTTTAATATAAGTTTTAATTTCTAAAATTTATGCTGAGTGAAATTCAAATGTAAACAAAAATAAAAGCTTTTAAGTCTATTTAATCCACAAATGTTCCGTTCACAAAAATTAAGTCTTTCCAATCCACTTTGTCAACAGTCTCTTATATTTACATATTGCACAATCAGGAATCTGAAATCTAAAAACTTTTCTTTAGAAAGAAAACTTACAGGAGGATATACCCAAGGGCCCTGGCCAAAATCAGCAAAACTCTTCTATGTATTTCTATTTGCTTCTATCTTATATGGTCTTCTTTTTGAAAAAACAGAAAATAATAAACACCAAGAACCAGAAAAACAAGATTATGGAAATCCAAGCAGAGAAAGGTAACAGGAGGGTGGAAGTGTATGGCTATCAGAAGAAAGCTGGTAAGCAAAGAAATGTACAGAGAACTTGCAGATTTGGACCAAACAGGATCCTCGGGGGTAGTGAACAAGTAATGGTCACATGAAGCTATTTGTAGGATTCCTGGCAGCTGTGGCTTTATGGTTCATCTCATCACAGTGTAGGTGCTCTTCTTACCTCAGCTCAGACTTCCTCGTTCACACTTCCTCTGTGAGCTGCCTGAGAGCATGGGCTACTCACTCCTTAGCAGTCAAGAAGATCAAGGCAAAGGTGTAGAGAACAAAAAATAAAGATCTGCATGAAGGCAGGAAGAAATTGCTGCTGCACTCCTTCCTCAAGTCCCTGATGCTCTTCTTCAGGTGCTGGCCACAGACCCTGACACCTCTCTTCCCCTCTGTTTCCTCACAGGCCTCTGCTACATCACCATGCCCATGCCTCACACTCACACACACTTGTTCCACCTTCCACTACCATTTTGACAGCTTTTGATTCTTATATTGTCAACTTTAAGGGTGGAAATTCCCCCCTCTCCAATGCTCCTGCAACCTCTGACTGCACAAATGGTTTGGATGGGAACACAGAAAATTTCCCTAGGATTGCAATACATGACCTGTTCCGACCAGGATCCAGCTCCTCCCCATTTCAAGGGCTACCCGCAGTTTCCTCTTCCTCCTCTATCACATGGGGGACCCCAAGTGCATGTGACCTTTCCCTGCTGCCTCTGCGTCAAGTTCTTTGTGTAGGAACATTATCTTTTTAGGCAGTGGGGACACGCTCCTAATGAACATCACCTCATGCTGAAACCTGCAGCATCAAGGCACATCCATGACAATTCTGTGGCCCTCCCTGATTCTTCTCTTCTCCTCATGACCCTGTGTCTGTCTCTCCTTTCAGACCAGGTCTCATCACTGTCCTCCCCCCCCAGTGCAGGTCTCTGCCAGACACCCTCCTCCTAGACCCCCCTTCTCCTCTCTCCACCCTGCCTTTTATATGGAAAGCAGCTTCCCACACACTGCTCCCGAAGTTGCTGCTCTCATTCTTCTCCCTACCCGGCTGTCTCCAGCCCGTCTCTCAGACAGGGTCTAATCCCCTACGCTTTGTCTGCACATAGACTGTAAACTCTACATTTACGATGATGCCACTGTCACGTATTTGCCCAGTTCTATATGTCATTGCTTTATAAAGGACCAAAATCATTGGTTTGCCTTCAGAACTATTACTCTATTCAGGTAGTAATTCAGACGCTATTTAAATGACAATTGGGTTCACAGAATATGGCTTCCAAGTATTTTAATTTGATTAGGAATCAATCCTTCTTAATTACTTTTACAAATAATTCCCATTTTCCAGCTGGAAGTAGAGATAAGCTTGTGTGTATATATATAGTTTGCTCTGAGATTGGGGAAAAAAAAAATCTGTTCCATGATTGTGTATCTGATAAATTGGACAAAAGAGAGAATGCAACTTTTAAAGAATTTAAAAGCAGACCTGATTCTGGTAATAATCCCTAAAAAAACCCCACTAATCACATTAGCAGAAAATAATCTGTAAAGAGTAAAGCAAATTAAATGCACGTCAGAGCAGGAGAAGTTTTATAATTTGGGGGGATAGATAAGTGATTATCCCCGTGAGAACACACGGTTAAAAAAAAGAAAAACAAACCAGAAAAAACTAAATTCACAGCAGGTGTCAAAACCCAAAGATGATCCTTTTTACTATTTTACAATAAAGATATGCACATGGTTAGTTTAAAGATATTGGTGAGATAGTCCATAATATGCTAAAACTAGGAAATTGAAATCAATTTTATTTTAAAATCTTTATACCACGTAAAAGCCAGTATTTGAAAAATTACGAGAAACATTAAAGTGTTATAGTGCATGTTCAAGTTTTTGCCCTCACACTCCCAAATGTGATATTAAATAACTCTGGAGGAGCTATATAAGGAATAACAGATATAAATGTATTAAATTTTAACCATCAACAAAACCCAAGCCAACCATTGCTGTTTTTCCAGGTCTGTGGTGGATACAGTGGGAGCAGCTACAGTGCCGCACAAAGAACAGCTGTGGTGCCTGTAGCAAAAGAAAGAACGGGACAGGGAGTGGCTGCAGCCAAATGTATCGTAGAAAAATGATATCTCTGAGGTCTCAGATTCTTTAAAGGAATCATAAACTATATGAAATGCGTATAAGACTTGTGTTTCTGTTTTGCTCACTCTGAAACAGAGAAAATCTTGTAGATGTGTATGGACATGTGGAGAGAAAAGAAGGCGACTTCTGCTCGTTTCTTGGTTTCAGACTTTTAAATTTGTTGAGATTTCTTCTGGAATTACAGGCAAAAGGTTCCTGTGCATCATGCACAATAACCTGTTATAGCTTGGAACAGAGATGATGTCCAGTGCTCACCTGGCTCTAAGGTGGAGATTTTTTCCCATGGCTGACAAAGCACGAGGGTAAATCATCCACACACAATATTATTTTGCTGTTGCAACACTCTGCTCAAATGCATCATAAACATAACTCCAAAAAGGAGACACCCACTATGATCATGACCTTCTGATTCCTGTGATAGCAAGAAGAAATGGCACAATGCTTCTTGTCTTCTTCCACACCTTCTGTCCTCTACAAGTCGCTTCATTGCCAGTCTTTGCTCTGGCTGCCCAAGGGTTGTCAGAATAGCCCAATGCAGTCCCAGTGCTTCACTGGTTCACACAGAGAGAGAATTAAATAAGCCATGTTTGTGGAGAAAAGCAAGATGCCACAGTCTGTATTTGTTCTGTGAGCTGACCAAGCAAGCACAGAGAACCCCACCACAAAGCTGCTCTAAACTCTGAATCCCTTCCACACTTACTGTTACACTAAGTCAGACTTTTGAGATGTTTGCTTTTCTTTTACTTCTGCTGGGATTAGACATTGACTTAAAGTAATTTTTTGCTAGGATTTAAATTAAATGCAACTATTTAAAATTCAGTGTCAAATGGGGCAGCTAAAATAAGAAAAATCAGAATAAATAAAAGTTAACATTTGTACTGCCAATGCAAATACACATTCAACAGTTGAACCATACAGCCTATTCAGCAAAACACTCACTTCCTAAACCTCATTGAAATGAACAGGACTTAAATATATATGCCTAAAGTTATGGATTTGTTGGCTAATATTTATCTAGTTTCAGGTAAGTATTGGGTTTTGCCCAGTAACTCAGCATATAACATACACACGACACACAACGAATCTTGAGTTCTCTAATAATGAAGCATCTAGTCCAAGTTACTTCATTTATCTCAACACTGCAGGAACTTTCCAGGTGCATACACCAGGCATTTCCAGAGGCAGTCAGAATAAGGTCCAGGTGAACAACAATACCCCTCTGCATACGTAGTTTTGACTGGAAGTGCACTTTGGATGGGCAAACCAGAAGGAAGACCACACAGCCCAGCACAACCTAGAGCACCTGTGCCTCAAATTATAGAATCATAGAATAGTTTGGTGAGAAGGAACCTTAAAAATCATCTAGTTCTGATCCCTAAATTAGGTTCAGTTGTAGACACCTATTGTACATACATACCCCCATCTGTCTCCATCGGTGACAGATAACAACTTCAATCCCAATGGTTGTGTACGATGCATCTCCTTCATTGTGTGAAAGAATAGATTTTCAGTGCTGATTTAAGAGGGAAAAAAAGATTTGAAAATCTTAAGTAGTCCAGTAGAATTCCATACTTTTAAATTGAAAACTACACCACATTGAACTACAACATCTCTGTATTATTCCTATTTAGATGAAGGGACACAGAAGCCAAATTTGATCTGGGGTTGTTTTTTTTTTGCTAAACAAGTCCTGACACTGCAAAAATTGAAGTTAAGACACATAACCATATACATATATCTATACATACAACATTTTGTATTTAATATATAAAGACATAATCAGACAGATTTGCATTTTGGTTATCTTGCTATATGGTAGATGTATTCGGTTACATATTCTGCACTATTCAGTAAGGCAACAAAAGCAAAAAATTAGTTCAGCAAGTCAGTCACTGAAAGAAAGTGTGAGCATATAATTTCATTTTTTCTCTTTTCTCCAGCTGGTTTCAGCACACTGAGACAGTTTCACATGTTCTTCGGACTCTTAAAATGGCTTCAATATAACCTGACACAGACAATTTCCCTCTAACAATAAAGGAAATCAAAATACATAATGCAGAATCATTCAGAGCTGCCAGGATTTTAAAATCCCATGCCCTTTAAGAAACTTTCAAAATAGATGAAATGTTTTATTAATTCTAACAGCTCAATGTACAGAACTAATAGAGGTGTAGTCCATTCATCATAAAAATCTTTGTCTTCTCTCATAATGCATTAATTTCTTTATACAGACAGATTGCATGGCTATGTTTGTGTGACACTTTTTTCCCACTCAGATCAATTCTAAGACCTCTGAACTAAAGAAAATCATCTTTCTAAATGGAATACTAATTTTAGCTAAGCTGCTTTTGAAGACTACGCTCTTTTAAAAAAAGCCAAAGCTCCATACAAAAGGTAGGGAGAAGAGGGAGAGTGTAGCTGATGAAATGCAAATGAGGCTTTTCTCAGACAGCTGGCTGCTTTGGGATGACATGTGTGATGAATGGCTCTTAAAACATGAGCAGGCATCAAGCTCCAATTCAGTGTCAGACTGGCAGAAACAGCAGCATTACTGGATGCTTCCTTTAATTAATGCAACACTTCTGCATTAGTCCGGACACTGCCGATAAATGGGAAAGAACTGATATCAGTGGTAATATCAGAAATCTTTCAACCTTGAAGCTGGGATGCATTAGCCAAAAGCTGCGGTATCGTAAAAGGTTTAATTGTATTTGTAATGTACCAGTGCACCATGACAAAAATGGGAGATAGTGTAGGCAGGACAGAGTAAGCCAGTGATAAATGAGTGTGAGTGAGTGATTATAAAGCAAGGAGGAGTGTGAAAACAGACAATAGACAGCGGAGGGGAAGGGGGCAGGAATGGGGGATTATGATAGCAACAGCTACTCTAATGTGAAAAGCAGGTAACAAGAGAAACCTGGTTATAGTTTTGAGCAGGGCTACAAGCACAAAGCAGTTTAACATAAATCTTCCCTACTAAATAGGTTTCATTGACAAAAGTGAGATTTACCACTGCACCTACTTCTAGCAGGACTTCATGGGGAAGGCTTCATGAGCCAGTTATCTACTACAAAGCATTACAACCCACTAAATCAAACACACAGCAGAGGGTTTTCTATTAATTGCATACCAATATAATAGGATACACACACTGTTCATCCATTGTGCTTAGAATTATGCTTTCTGCCACAACATACCATAAAACTCCCATGCAATTTTTATGCTGTCACATAGTCAGCAAGTATATGTAATAACAGCAGTAGCAGCTTTCTTGAGATTATTTGAAAATAAAGGCTAATCTTCCACTGAAAGTATAAGAGCCTTTCACACGGAGAGGCTACAAAGAATTCATGTGCAAGGTGTTCATGTTTTGTGTTTGCCATCAGTTGCAAACATTTCTAAAGACTCCATCTTCCTAGCAGGTAGGGCTAAGGCACATAATTAAGATTAACAACAAGTTCTGGTGAGGTTCTTGAAAATGGCCTATGCTTAGTGTTTCTGAGAAAGGTGAAGTATTCCTGTAATGTACTCAGAGTGATTTGCTGGTTCTTAATGACACCTTTATTCATGTGGTGGCCTTTTGAAACCTTTCCAGTTGTTCTCTCCCTTTTTCGTGCACACAACAGGTGCACACAACATGCACCAAATATTGGCTGTGTAGTTTCAAAATGGGTTTTTTTTCTCTTATTTTAAATAAACTTTGTTCTATGAAGACAAAAAAAAAAAATCTGATGCTTTTTAAAATGAATGCAAAGATGAATTATTGTCAATGCTTATTTTCAGTCATGAGGAGAAAGCAAAGAAAGAGAGAACCATCAGAGAAAGAAATATTTTCAGGCATCAAAACCAGATGCTGAAAATATATAATATGACACATAGAAGACTTCTTTGACCACAGTATAGGAAAATAAAGTTATTTTTTAGTATTTGTATGGATGCTTTTCTCATTGTATTAGACCACAGGTGACAGACAGTTTATCAGTTAGGAAAGTTATATATATATATATATATATGTGTATCTGTTTCCCTGAACTGAGGCTAAAGACATTAAAACATCCTTTTATAGTTTTTTTCTCAAGTATAACACACTTTCTTAAACATAAACGACTGTAGAAAAAGATCAAAATATAGATATTTAAGTAATTCTTTTTAGTACATTTATAAATATTTTTCCTTATTAAAATATTTCTGCATTAAGATTATTGTGCATGGATATGCTTTGACACTAATAGAAATGTCTGAATGGAAGGTAAGCTGGCCAGGCTTTTGTGTTTGGCACAAAAGTTTTGCCCAGGGATAAGGGGATTAGCAGGTTAGTGGTTTTGTTTCTTGCTTGATACACCATTTTTGTAAAATATTTTAAGTTTGGTTTTAAATTCTGTGTCTTGGGCAAAAACACAGCTACCATGGTTCCAAAATACCTCTGTAGCTCCAGAAAGTTAATTGGAAACCAGCCTGATCAGCAGAGGAGTTCAATGGGGAAGAGAGTTAAAGAAGTTGGGATCAATTTGGGAGTTTTTTTGTCAAGAAATCCCCAAACAAGTCTAAAAAAACAACAAAACAAAAACCAAACAACATATAAAAAAAAAATCCTCACACCACGGGCCTCATAAATTACTAAACCTTACAGAAATGCTCCTTACTAGCCATATTTTCAGACTAATAACTTGGCATAGAACTGACAACAGTGGGGCCTTGTGCCTGTTTATTTCCAAGGCCTTGTAGGTATCCCAACAACTTATAATCCTCATTGCAAAGTGCCCTGTCACATCAGA
This sequence comes from Neopelma chrysocephalum, assembly GCF_003984885.1. Classification (NCBI taxonomy): domain Eukaryota; kingdom Metazoa; phylum Chordata; class Aves; order Passeriformes; family Pipridae; genus Neopelma; species Neopelma chrysocephalum. The sequence goes on from NW_020897749.1 coordinate 5,070,029, forward strand.
AACTTTCCCAGCGATGTAGGCGAGGCAACAGTCTACCCACTTTCACAGTCTTGCAGTAGAAAACTCCATTACAATGCACTGAACGAATTCCATTGTTTCTGGAATTTTTTGCATAGTCATGAAACAGAGGAAGCATAAAGGCAGTCATGACCTAGCTTTGCTCAAAGTTGGCAGTCAGCACTTACTGTAAGATACCTCCATTCAGATGGTCCGTTTTCATTCTTAACTCCCCACGTTCCTGTAGTATAGTTTAGTTCCTATATTACTTACAAAGTGCTTTACCACAGGATGAGAGACTATGATCCAGCCATTCTCTTCAGACCACATACTTCCCCTTTCCCTCCCTCACACATCTAAAATTTAATGTACAGGACAAAGCATTTATTTATACTAAAGGAGAAATGCCATCAGATGTGAGGGCTTCGTGCTCAGCCAGGATTGGGTAATGATATGCTTACTCATGCTTACTACATTAGGAAGTTTTAATAGGACTATACGAGGATCAGGTGCTAATCATTGGAACAGCATCAGATCACAGTCCATAATTTGGCTCACTCCTTCTGCAGAGCAGCTATTCAGTGCTGATGACTGAATTCTATCCATCTTTGAAAATTCAGGAGGACAAAACAAGAAGAGGAAGAGAATTTAAAAGGTCCCTAACTGTATGGTTGCATGTCCAGAGGAAGGTCATCAGGTAATTGTCCCTGCACTCAGTGCTGGCTGTGCAGATAGCTCCTAAACAGTGCCCCATTGTGCTCCTCTCTCGTGGGATTTTACTTGGGCAGTGTTTTCCACTAATGGATGCTGGTCATGAACAAACAGCTATAAATCACTTTGGCCAAGTTAACCCAAAGACATGTGCCAAATTCTAGTGTCAAACTGTCTAACACGCATTTCCTAATAAATAGAAATGTTTTTTAACAGAAAACAAACAACCAGCAACACGGGCTAGGATGAAATCATCCAACTGCCAGGACAGACCCAGATGGCTCTGGATTTCCTGGTACAGTCCAGAGCTCCAGTGATCTGCCACAGTGAGCTCAGCCCCAAGCAGTTATGGAGGGACACATGCCCTTGCTGTTCTGCTAAAAAAACCACATAGAAGTTTGATCAAGTACAAAAACTTTGATGAAAGAGAAATATCCTAAAGATGAAGTGTTTATAGTAAACATTTTGATATAACAATTCCATGCAGAAACAAGATATATATATATATATATAAAGTACATGGTTTATGTAATAAATATTTTTAAGACTGTGCTGTCATTATTGACCAATCCCCTAGTTCCCTGAGATCTAATGGTAGGATGTAAAAATGATCTTTATAACCCAGCTATATGACCTATAATATTCAGTGCTGAGAAGATGCCAGGAGTCCAGCTTGAGTAAGTTTCAAAGAACATATAATCTGACAAGTGTGGGCTGAAATCAGTTTGGGGGCAGAAGTTTTGAAGAAAAGTTTCCAAGCTTATTTTAATGGCAGATGTTTAAAAACATAGACTTCCCTGTGTATTTAAAAATTATAGGCCAGGCACCCAATCAAGAAGCTGGCCCTGTTTCCCCTGTACCACTGCTTAACACAAGCTAAAAACTAAAAGGAATGTGATATTTTATTAGTTCATGACCGTGTTAGATTTTTATATATTTTATGCTTCAGACATGACAGATATTGAAATCATTATAAATGGAGCCTGCATTTGGGAGGATGATGACATTTAAAGCAAGCCACATTTCAGTTGGAGCTTCATCATGAAAATTTTGCATGGAAAGCTTTCATGAAAGCTCGAAAGCTTTTCAACAAAAAGAAGGCAGAGAGAAGTATAACTGAATACCTAAAACTCCTTTAAACAGGAATATAGTAATTCATAAATCCTTTGGAGCAGATGGTCTTCTAGCCGATTTAAGAGATATGAGGTCCCTGGGAGCAATTGCTCCTGGAACATCAACAACTAATTCCCATTCTTCACATGTTCCAAATTCTGCATTCTCTGGAATTCTCTGCTAATTGTTTTACTTTGGCTCTGTTCTCAAGAGAAACCTAAATAATTTCATTTCACTAAGAAGTTTATTCCTAATCACCGGAACAACTGAATTTTGCATTTGAAACTAAATTTTCTATGTTCTACTTATTGACCATTTTACATGCTTGGGTAACCACATTGAAATTATTTTGAAGGAAATCAGAGAAATACGCCACGGTTGAACCACTTGTGTAACGCACAGATGATTTCACGCTACCCTTGCCTCCCCAGAAGAAATTAGTCAGAGCAGATATGAGATGTGTGTTGCAAAAGGTGATGTGAGTCAGAGTATAGAAATGGAAATCAAAAATCCTGGTAGTTGGCCCATGGCTAGTTATTTCACTTCTTTATACGTATTTTTATTTAGATCATAGCCTCTTTTTGGACAAGGACTGCCTCGTGCCATGTGTTCATACAGTGCTTTCCACAGTTCTGTCCTTAAATCAGATCTCTGGATGTTATTTAAATAGAAATAAAAAAGATCATGAAACACAACATAAGTAATAATGTTATCGTAGTTTATCATTTCTTTCTCTTTCTGCATCGCCTGAAAATGTCCTGGGCCTAAAATCCATCCACAATTTTGCGAGAGGATAGCACAAAAAAAATCAACTGCTTTTACCACACAGACAGGATAATCAAACTCAAACAGATATGGAAATCAAGACTCAAATAGACATTTCTTTTGTTTTAAGCATTTAGCCTAATCCCTCCTTAGCAAAGAAGAGGCATGAACCAACAGGCAATCAAAACTGAAATGGGTAGTTTACTTGGTTTAGTTAACAAAGGACCTTTTGCCTCCTAAGAGAATTCTTATAACCAAGATTACTGCTGTTGTTATTTTTCTTTAACAAGCCTATTTTGACAAAACATTACCTGACAGACAGCACTTGCAAAATATAATAAATTTATAAGTCATCTTTAATATGATAGTTTCATACCTTGCTTGGCATAAAAAACCACTGTGCTCTCATAGTACTGCTCCATCCATTTTAAGACTAATCCATCTGCATTGTACATCATTGCATTATATGCATCATTACACTGTAACTGTAAAAAGGAAAATTAAGGTGTGATAAGACCTAAACACCTTCATAACAATTTCAAGTCTGTAAGATGTAATTGTCAATTACAACACACATTCACTTCAAATAATAGCCCATTAGAAAAAAAAACAAACACTGATTGTGCCTGCTTTCCAGTTTTTCTTTTGTTTTTGCCTCAGGTTTTAACTAAGTCCCTATCCTAGTCACAGTTAATTGGAACTAAGCGGGAAAAAAAATCAGCATTTTACTGCATCTTTTTCTCCCAGGATTTTTGTCATCCCAAAATTTCAAGGTCAAAGCAATGCAAAAACTCAGAAGAGGAAATTAGTTACTCAGTTGAGATGATCTGCAATGCACAGTGACTAATCTAACGAACAGAATGTTTAAAATTTGGTCAACTTTTAGCAGATGTCTTATTCACTGCAAGACTGAACTACATTATTTTTCATCAATTAGGAGAGAAGTACTATTCCAAAGAGAAATTTCCTTTAATTCCAAATAAACAATAGTTTGGAAAAAGATGGGCCTCTGATTATTTTCTGTGGTATGATATCTGACAGCTGGCCTAGACTGAGAAAATCCCGGTCAAGAAGTTCACTCACTCTTCAAGTAACCTTCAAAAGCTCCAAAACATTCAGCAGCCCTGAACTGTTCTTCTATTTCCCTTTGCTCAGGGGTGAAGCTGTACTGGTTGAAGAAGATGCACTGCTGGGGTACATCTACCTTAATTAACTACTTAGCTCAGTTATTGTGACCATGTAGTAAGATGGATGAACGTTATACATCACCTCACCACCATCAATTGTTCACCCCATTAGAGCAGAGCAGAAGAATACAGACAAATGATTTATTCATCAAAAAAGAACAGGTTCAGCTGACCTGAAAAATAGTTGCAAAACTGGGTCAAATCCATCAAAAGGTTTCTACTGGATTTCAGCCTCTCTCTCTCTCTCGCATACACACGCACACACACACATAAATTGCCCATGAAAAAAGGTGAGTCCCAGGCCTTCTGGTTATTAGTATTGTGCTTTGGACAATCATGGAGGAAATGGGAGGAACTGAAGTTTTTTCCTCTTCTGCTTGGACCCATATCTGCTGATCCTGGCAGGCCCAAGCCATCAGGCTTCGTGACCTTACAATAGCCCCTGTTACAGCTGTCCTACATGGTCTGGGGTAATAACAAATTTCCTGGGGCCCAGAAGAATGAGAATAATTCTCTCAGCAATGACAAGTGACCCCAGTGATGGAGTTGCTGAAATGTCAGTGCCCCAAGCATGGACTCAATGAACTTGGGTCTCCCATTTCTTAACCACCTCAGCTCCAGGCTGACGAAACTTCCTACAGCTTTGTCACAGCATCTATATCCATCTCTTTACCTCTGCTGGTTAGCATCAGTTAAAGATGCCCTAAATAGGATCGAAATATTTGCTCTGAGTCAACAGAAAAGGTTTGATTGATCCAGAAGATGTTAAGGGAGAAAAATGAAAGAGAAAAAGTTCCCACTGATGACAAAAATCCGACATTTCTCTCTTCAAAATGTTCACATCCCAGGTCAGCAGGAAAAAACATGTATATCATCAGTGCTTTCCTGTCCCTTACTGACCTGTTCTAGTGAGCAAGAGGACAGGTGATCCCTTATAGAACATCTCTGAGAACACTTCCCATGCACCCTTATTCCCTTGAACGACAGGTAGATTGGATTCTGATTCAAACTAATTTGTTCACCAGTAATGAGCTGTGATATCGTCACCTAAATATAGAAAAAGGTATTCAGTGAAGATTTTAATAAATGCAGGAGTGGAAAAGAATGCCTCTTACCTAGCCATAGTCCTTTTGAAAAGCTAGAAGTCTAATAATGGAAGTTGTTTCTTCTAATGCTTCTAATGAGATGATATTAATAGCTTTCAATCAAATTAATTGCCTGATGCTGAATATCCACTAGCTCAGATCCCACACTCAATTTTATTCAGGTTTTTTTCAGTAAGACACCTGTTGTATTGACATTTTAAGGACTCTACTCCTGAAATAAGGCTAGAAAATGCCATTTAGGTTGTCATCACTAAAAAGCAGCAAATTCTCAGTTATTTTTCATGGGACAAGAGAGCACTTTAGTTATTTTGACAAAGTATTAAAAATCTACGCAATGCTGTCCTATCAGAAGATCATAACAGATTCTGCCAGTAATTTCCCAAAAGTATGGAAATCATTCTCTGTGCTGTAAAAATAACTGTAAATGTTCACTGTCTTCCTTTTCACTGTCTATGAACTTTTTTTGCAAAATGTTTGTAAGGTCTACAGTATCATTTGGAAATAGTCACAAGCTTGGGCAATTCTGACTGTATAGGCTATAAAGAGACTGGAAGTGAGACATGAGAAGAAGTTATGTTGATGGTGACACATTGATGATGAAGAATGAAAAAAATAAAGTTAAATGAATCGTTATTCATGGCTCGTCTTTTTTTCTTTCATCGGTGTCCCAAATCAGAAGTTTGTCCCAAATCCGTGTATCACTAAATGACAGTATTTGTAGTATACGTGGGGTTCACAGAATTATGAACATGGTAAAAATGTTACCAGGTATTTATATGTTTTTCTCAGTAAGAATGGACACAAGCATGTAGCCTACTCTTTGGGAACACTTTGTGAACTTTACATCTTTAAACTGGCACATCATTCTGTCTCTTGCAGTTCTCCAGCTGACAAAATAACTAATTTCTTTTCTTCACCCATCAGAGGTTTCCCCTATAATACTTTCCAACACTTTTTATTTACACTTGCTCCCTTTCATTTCGATGTTGGTAACTAATTTGACAAGAATCATAGATCAAGTAATTTTTATGTGTTTTTACTCAGAAGTTTTGCATCAGGATCAGCAATAGGAAATGTTCTGCCAAAATTTCACTGATTTATGATATGTTTAAGAGACAACAAGGAGAAAAAAAAAGAGTACAACTGTAATGGCAATGTTAACTCATATCCAATTACCTCTGACAGTTTCAATTTGATCAGCTTGGTTTGCCCCCCTTGTTATTTACCAGTTCCTATTCCTTCTACTCTACAAATATTTCAGCATATGTCCTTCACGATCCCTGTTTTACAGAAGGAAAACAGACGAACAAGCAAAACCCTACCAAACATCTAGATAGTTTTCAATGTAGATTGAAAAATCGAGGAAATTTCTAATTCCCCAATAAAGCTGGGAAAACTGTACTCAGCAAAGCTTGGCACTTGTGGTAAATAATGGCTTCTTTGGTCAAAATGAAAAGGTGATAAGAAGAAAAAGAAACCTTAGAGCTTTATATTGTTTCTACTCAAGAGACTCCAGAGAAGTCCAGAATGTATGAGTATGAAAAAAATGGTATTCATTTTTGCATAAACCCTTCATATTTATAATCTCGAGATACCTTTTTATTCTTCATAATTGTTATAGCTTTAATTTTGTAATTCAAATTTGACATAATTGAGCTGGTGTTGAGAGGAGAAAATTCCTCAACAACTCTTCTTCCCTAATTTTTAGCTCACAACGAGACTTTTCCCTGAAGAGACTTTATATTTGAACAAAACCAAGCTTTGCACAGTCTTCAAGGCATTTACACTGCCACCTAAATTGTGGCAACTGCATTCTGTATCAACAGACCCTGTCATGTAATATTGTAAAAGTTTGCATTTCCATATATATAGGCCCCGATTCTGCACTCAGATCCATTTGGACAAAAGCCCTTTGTCTGTGGAGAATACTCATGATTTCAAAGTATGGCCATCTGTTCTGAGATTTTAAAACTAAGGCTGCATGACAATAGCAGTTTTTTCTCGCAATAGAAATTATTTACAATGTTTATTGAGCATTGTACGTTGCTACTGGGGAAGTTGTGGCTGAGTTGTGTCTTTATTTTGTATGAAAAAGTGTGGGGTAAGAGACTTGTTACGCTGCCAGCATTAAGAACAAATGTTGCAGGTAACTGAAGAGTGAAAATGCTCCACACCAAGAAACCACTCATGAAACCTGGTTGTGCAGTAGTTGCCTGTCCAACAGAAGTGGACATAGTTGTCAAAAGGTTTACTGTATTTCTTGTCTAAACAATTATCATTATTCCCTTCCTCTCTCCCATATACATACCCATGTGCCTTGTTTCTGGGTTGGGTTTTTATGGACAGCTGCATGGTGAATTAACACAGACCTAGTGTATGAACGTCATGCCACTCCAGTGTTGCATAATCTCCTTCTCCCAGGTGGTATTAATAATCATTAGTCAGTTGTATTGAATAACAAAAGAAAATCCATAAAGGATTAATCACATAAATTAAGTTTGGGCTTGATTTCTGAGTAAATCATAATCTATACTGAAAATGCTTCATCCAGAGATAATTGGCTTTTTTTTTTTTTTCAAATTAGATGTGGAAATGAATGGCCATGAACAATAAGAATATTCTCTAGCTTCATCACCAAATGGTTCTTTTCTGGCCAGGATGAAGTCCTTTATCAGTCCAGCTCTCTGAAGTTCGAGTTTACATCTGTCTGCACACTGTGCATTGAACTACAAGGAAAAAGGAAGCTTGCACATGTAAATGTATTTGTCATTACCCTCCCAAGAGCACTTTGACTTTACTTTGTAGCTGTGCTAAATAAGCAAGGGCTGCAAGAGGAACATAGCTTATTGCTTAACAGAAAAGTATGTCTAATATTGCACCCATAAGCACCTCTTTTTTCATAGCCAAACAAAAAAGGATGTAGCTCATCATTTGTAGAAGATACTATTATTGTCAGAGATTCAGACTTACTGTAAGCAAAAGAATGAGTTTTTTCTCCACATTACTTTTAACTGACTGAGCAGGGGAGTCTCTTGGTTCAGCACATGCAGAGAGAAATCATTTTGAAGCATAATATGGGAGTTTTCACAAACAGTCTAAGTCGCAGAGGCAAAGGTAGGAAGAATTATTCTGTTTCATTTTTAAGTGCTGCCATTTAGCAGAAAAGACCTTAACAAATTCTTTCTAAAATGAAGGAATAATTAATGAACTATTTTTTCAAATTTCAAAACTTATGTTCAAAAAACAGGCACTGATTCACAAGGGTGTGTAAATCAATTCAATTTTTATCGTCAGATTTAGCCCATTCTAACCAACAAAGCACTTTAGCATAAGGCTGATTTTAGGGCTTTTCTCAACTCAGCTAAAATCAATAGAATATATCTCATCCATAAGGATATTAGTGAGGGAAGACGGACTTGAGCATGCACTTGAATGGCCTCACTGAATCAGGGTGTAGATAATTTGATCTGCACAGGCAGGCCTCAGTAGCATGAACTCTCACTGATATCTATGAGGTTTTCTATGAATAGACTTCCATTTAGTAGGTGGACAAAAATGTGCCATTTTATGCAGTCTTTAGATAACAAAGAAAAAAAACCAACAAAGCATAACAGACATAAAACCTGGATGTTTTATGCAGCTACATAAGTATTTTTAAATACTGCGTATGAATACAAGCAGTGTTACATCCAGTGGCAGAAATGTGTCTATTGAGGCCATCCACCAATAGAACTTAAGGAAAGTCAGATGATGAATTGCAAGCAGCTGCATCTTTATTGCACAGTCAGGATTTTATAATAAGCCTGTAGATTTCTATGCATAATTTTCTTACTCAGCTGAAAAAGAAGGTCTTTCTTGGGAAAACCTCAAGAATATGTACAAAAGACTAGATCCCATGGGGAATTAAAGGAGATCTGGGCATCTAAAGTATCAATTAGATGCCTGATTTATGTCCTCAAAAGCTACACCTAGCCCTAATAATGCACAACCAAACTTTCCAACAGAATAATTCCCCACATCCCTTAATATGGGACAGCAGTTTGCCACCTTGACCATTTGCCCTGATGGTCAGGACATGTACAGGTACTTAAACATAAATTCTGTAAACATAAAATCTGACAGATGTCAGAGCAGCTCCAACAAAAGGTAATGAGAGTGTGAAACTTCAGTCTAGGCTGGCTGGCCCACAGAGTGCTAATTAGGGTACTCTCCTGGGAGGCTTGGGTTCAAATCTTCTCAGATAAAGGATGCTGCAGAGCATCCTGAGTGTCCTTTTCAGCCAGAGACCATACAAAAAGAGCACCCATTCCAGTGTTTCACAACATTGTCCTAATTCCTCACTGGTTTTAAAAAGGAGAGACTTTCACCCAGGCTCTGGGGATATTTCAGGGTATGTAGGGGAAGAAAGGCTGTGTATTAATTATGTCCTATCCAGGAGTAATATTTCCTATTAACTTCTGTAGGTGACTGATTCACTGTCCTGCATTTTTTACAACACCCAAAACTCCCCATGAACAATATATGGATCCTATGGCCTGCTTTGATATTCTGAAGACTCTTCCATATTTAATTATGATAACACTCTAATTCTCTTTCAGTAGTTGAATTTTCCCCCAGTATGTCTAAATTGTTCATTTGGCCATATTTCAGGCAAACTAAATATGTCCAGAGGGTCATCAAAGTACCACAGCGTTTCAGACTGTTTAAACATTTTAAAATGTACATTACAAAATAATTGTTCAGGGCCATATAAACACTAAAATTATTATGTAGAGAGAGAGAGCTTTTATTTTCTATGTGGTATTTATGTGAAAATGTCAATTGTCAGAGAGAAAATAAAAAGCAGATAGATTTGACAAGTGAAACATATTATGATACTCACTATCCCAGGTGCTCTTTCATCAGGTCTATTTGTGCAGCTCCAAGTAAGGCACAAATGTTTTCTGTCCACGCTGTTGCTCCATGATAAAGCCTACAGTCCTCATTCCTGGATGAGGATCTGATGGACAGATCCTGGTTGCATGTCAGGGAAAAACCCGAAAGTGCCCTTCATGCCCAGTTTTGTTTCAGAAGAAAACATTTATTAAAGCACAGATCCGACCTGATTTTTCTTCTGGGCATACTGCACCACTGAGGATCCTTTCATTACTCAGTTACTAATTACATCTAGGTTTATATGTTTATTTGCACATGTAGCTGTGCACTCTCACCAAAACAGAAACTACTTACAGAAAGCTATATTCTCCTGTAGCTGTAGGGGAAACTTGCTATGCAAGCAGCATCCAGAGCAGTCCATTAGTCATTGAGGTATACCTGCTACCCAATTAAGGGTACAATGGGAATAGATTGTTCCAGGAGGTTTCTGTGGTGTTACAACTGCTCTGTGTGTTGGTGACAAAGTTTTCTTGCCTACTAATCCTACATGCTGTAAGTCTATTTTTAAAATATTGACTAAGAAATTGTTAAGTGTTTTTAAATTGTGCCTTGCTCAGATTGTAAAGGTGCTACCTCTGGTTTTGGACTCAAACTCTTTGGCTGGTAAAATAAAGAAGACATGCAAGTATCACAGAGGTAGATAGAAAAATTCATTACAGAGTTAATTGCTAAATAGTCACAGAAACCTAACAGCACTTGAGCTCCTCTTCATAAAAGTGACTCTGAACAGAAAGTCTGTCATTCCGTTTACCACCCCCTGTGAAAACACCTTTGGGTGCCAGGAAGAACAGTGCTCTCTTTAGTTACTGCCACAGCCACCTCTCTCTCTCCCAGTGACTGAAATCAGCGTGTCTTCTTCCAGAAGGGAAGGCCAGCACTGCCACTGGCAGAGCAGCTCTTCACATGTGCCCAGCCTGGAGGGATGCCTCCTCCAGGCAGCCAAGCAGGCTTGCTCCGTGGCTGGGATGCTGGAGAAGATGCCCAAAGAAGCACACCAGACTGTCAAGCAACAGAGTGTTACATGGCTTGCAAATTAATAATAGGTTTTGTAGGGGGAACATCCTTTCAGCGGTTATTGAGGTCTGAGTTTAAATCAAGAAATAACTCATTTAAACTTTTTTTCCTGAGACCCATTTGTGGATATGAATAACACCAATCCCACCCGACTCCTGCCACAGCACTGCATTTTAACCACATGAACGCAGTTAAATATCATGTACCTGACGTGATAGGCACACCAGTTGCCACCAGCTTCATATTTGAGTGCCCTCCTCCAGCACACAGCAACATGAGGAACCTACAGTGCAGCCACTAGAGAGGAACATACAGTGTACGCTGAAGCATGGGTTTGGTGTGACTCTTACATAGCCATTCACTGCACTTCCATTAATCAAGCTGCATGAGGGGAAATTCCAGTTGCCAGGAAGCCAACAAAAGTTATATCGGATGCAAAAGACCAGAAGAAATGTGTTGCATATTTTCAGACTTTTAAGGTAGTTGGATATTCTGATTTTTTCCACTTTCATGTCACTCCTTATCTTTGCAGTCACACTAAAGAAGAGTATTTTGTTGACAAAATGGTTCCAAAGACTGTGCTAATAGCCTAAACTCTTCTCTCCTTCTCTTCCAGGTGGTTGCTTCGGTTTCATGTGGAGCAGTGTGCTGCTGTTGTATTTGCCTTGCAGAGCAGCTTCAAATCCTTAATGCTTTCAGTGTGTTAGTCAGTTCTCTCATTGTTTCCCTATGCACATAGATACATTGCCAGGGAAATGGAAATTTAAACAAGTCACAGGATTTCTGAAAAATAGATGAAAAAAAGTCACTTGCTGAAGTAAATCATACCCTGGCATCTTAATGTCTTGCAGTAATGAGAAAATTCAAAGTTATTTCTACTGACAATTGATCATACTACTACAGTCTTCATCACTACTAGATAAAAAGACAAAATGTCATGTCCATCTGTTGAGAAAATACCTCCAAGGCAAATATAGTAGAAGATACCCTAAATCGATTGTCTGAAGCTTTTAATGAGATAAACTCAAGTCAGATTTGATGCTAAAATTAGACTGTTTATGGTACTTGGACTTCTGAAAACATTTAGCTTTGGTTTTAACCAAAATCATCCAGTCTATTTCTCTCCTTTCCTTGCAAACAGATTTGTTCTGCTTGGATATGCCAACACGAAAGAAGACTGGTATAGAAGGCAGCCACAAATAAAAGAAAAACTTCACGCTCCGCGGTGTTCTCGCTGCTGAAGACAAAACAGAGGTGTTATGAATAAAGAAAGTAACCTGCAGCTGAATTTTTTTCTGCATATACTTTTTAAATCTTTAAATAATATTTTCGGACTCACACTGCTTTTGCCTAAAGCACAGCAACCGAAGAAGATGAGCAACACAAAAGGAGGTAAAACTGACCCACTCTGAGGTTCCACTGATTCCTACCCCTGAAGAAAAATGAGCACAGACACATAACGCCTGTTTGACATCAGACAAGCTGCTTTTTCCCTTGCTAAATGAGTTTACTTGTGAGAGAATCAAGTGGCGTCTGACGCCCCCTGCACTGGCAGGAGTAGATTTGGTCATAGGAACAGGTTAAGTGCGCATGGTGAGGGTACACAGATTGTTCAGGTGCACACTTCGAGCTCATGTCACGTAACCTGCATCACATTTGGATAACATTATTTAGTGTTTACATCAGTTTAAAGATAGGATAGGATAGGATAGGATAGGATAGGATAGGATAGGATAGGATACAAAAGTAGGTAGGCAAAAGGCTAGGCAGAGATACTTAAAAACTCTTTCACCTGCAGCTAAATCCCACCCTGATCACTTTGTGGAAACCGATGTCTCTAAGTATCTGAAGGGAAGGTGTCAATAGGATGGATCCAGGCTCTGCTTGGAGGTGCTGAGCAATAGGACAAGAGGCAATAAGCAGGAACTGATGCACAGGAATTTCCTCAACATGAGGAAGAATTCCTTTACTGTGCAGGTGACCAAGCACTGGAACAGATTGCCCAGAGAGGGTGTGGAGTCTCTCTCACTGGAGATATTCGAGAACCATCCAATCACACTCCTGTGCAATGTGCTCTGGGGTGACCCTGCTTGAGCAAGGAAGTGAGACCTGGTGACCCACTGTGGTCCCTTCCAACCTTACCCATTCTGTGATTCTGGTGAATATTGTACTTACTGTTGTGGGGCAGGGGAGAAGAAGACAAAACCATGTGGGTCAGACAGCGTGTCATACGTAGATCTCTGGTGGGAGTAACTGCACCCCAGCTTTATCCACTTCTATGGCTATTGCAAATAGCCAAATTTAGTTTCTGCTCCTTCTAGCAGCTCTCATTCTTGCATTCCCATTGCAGTGCTACAGCAGGGACAGAGACTAACAAAAGGTTTCATGGGGGATTAAATGCATAGCTGACATTTATTATTGTTATCATATTTTCTTATGGCAGTCACCAGTCAGGGCCTGGGGCCGCTGTGGTATAATCTGAATAGGCATAAAGAAGAAGTTGGCCAGGGACCTTCTGTTGAAAATGCAGTTTTGATTAAGAGTGTTTAATACTTAAATCTTATTTAGAGGCAGGAGAATTGGGTTTAAATCAGAAACTCTTGAACATGCTCAAGCAAAGTTAGAAACAGAGAGTTCCCAGTGCAAAATTGAAATCTCCTCATGTGACGTGAATGCTAAATATGTCAGACAAGACAGCAGAGCAAGAAAGCACACATTTGTAATCAGTTTGAAAAAAAATATTTTAATGAAAAAGATTAGATAAAGACTAAACCTGAAGACCTGTAATGATTTATTTTATCTGTAGGACTCTTAATGCAAAATCTTAAACCCCTTGATTCAGTAAATTGTATTGAATCATACCAAAATGAAATGTTTCAGTGTTTTCCTAAATTTTTTTAACACTCACTACATATATATGTGCATTTCTTCACAATCTATGATCTCACTTTTACTGAGATTACAGGAAAATGAAGCTCCAATCTTGTGCTTTGTGGCACTCGCTCTGTTAAATATAAAAATGCCTGTGCCATAAGAAATTTATCATTATTATGACTTCACCAAGAGAAAAAACATTATAATGGGAAAGTATTTCATTTAGAGCTGCCCTGAAACCGTTAAGTTTGCATCACAGTTATGCTTTTGGAGCAAAAAGAAGCCAGGCTGCTCCTATGGGCCTCAGTGCATCGTAAATGCTCAGCAGGGTCATTTGGTCGTGCTTGGATGGTGAGGCCATGATGAAGGCCATCCTATTGTTTTCATCTCCACTCCAGCCAGCATGCCTGCCCTTCTGATTACAGACCTTACAGTAATTATTGCCACAAAAATAGAACATGGTTTTTCAGTCCCTGATCCACTGGAGCAATTTTCCCTCTTGCAGATCTTCCCACTGAAACCATCAGACCGAATCTCTAGACTGAAAGACACACTAAGAAATAGAGGCAACTGAATTCTTTATATCTGGTATTTTAGAAGACACTCAGAACACTGCAAGATCACTGTTAAAATAATGTTTACAAGGGAATTATTGCATGTAGCAGGGATTAACAAAACCAGTGAAGGAAATAAACATACAGAAGAGAAGATAAAAATAAGTGCCTCCTAAGACACAAGTAAAACTACAAAAAAGCAGATGACAGGGCCTTGAACTTGCTTCCTTGCTAATCATGTGCATTTTAAGTGCTATAATTGGCTGGCTGCAAATCAGAAAAGAGTGGATGGTAGTTGCCAAGGTTTGTTGTTTAAATGGAAAAACACTGTAAAGAGCTTTCAAATGGTGGTTCACTGTACAGTCTCCTTTTGTACAGAGTTGCTTTGTGAACATCTTGCAAAAGATAGCAATACATTTCATCTTTGAGTCAGAACACTGGGAGAAATGCCAGGCTAGCCCAAGCTGATTTGGTTACCTACAGCACTTCCAGCAGATGTCTTAACAGTGTAGATGCTGCTAAGATGCATATAAAGAACGGAATGTGAGCAGAATGCACATTAGTGAACAGTGAAAATGGCCCATTCCATACATATATACATAAAACTGCATAAAAAGAACTGTTCAAAGGACATTGCTACGATTGCTAACTGTAACACTAAAGTAGCAGCCTTCCCCTTTAAATTAAGTTCAGTGTCCCCTTCCAAACATCTCCAGAGCATCATTTGCTTTGTCTCCCCGCTCCCTTTGGTGGCTTCCAAAATCTGGAGGTGATTCCAACCTTCATTACCTAACCCCAATTTCTGTAAGTCCTTTTTTTTGTGGTGCTTCTCCCACTCTTTCCCTTCCTCCTCCCACCTCTCTCCCCACTCATGGACACCAGCCCCAGTTTCCCTTCTTCTGCCCTGGTTCCCCCAGTGGTTCCCTCTTTTGGAAAATTCAGCACTCTGTATGTCTTCAGAAACTCGTTTAGCTTGTTTAGCCTGGTAGCAGCTGAGGCGGCCAACACACCCCATCACCTCAGGAAGAGCCAGTGGGTGAGACTGGTCCTTCTGTCCCTGTCAGCCTCTGTGGCAGGCAGCATCTAACTAGGTACAGCCTTTATCATGTTATCTTGACGGACCTAAGAGAAGACCAGGTGTGTCTCATGTGGGCAGTATTTCCAAAATTTTTAGAAGACATATGCTGACAAACCTCTCAAGAGAAAATCTGGACTTTTTTGAGCAGGCTGAAGAAAGCAGCATTGATGACAAAACATCATCCTCACTATCCCATGCACAACAGCACTCACACTGTTGAAGGCAGAGGTGACCAGATTTTATTTTTTGCAGTGGAAAGCAATCCCTTTTTTTCTATGCTCTCTTTTCTTGAAATAGCATAACACTTCTGCTATACTCTCCATCCTCCATCATCACTTGCACTGTGCTATGAACTCACAGCATGGGTTACTATCACCTGTACTGCAGGACCAAGTGTTTTAGCTGGCAAAGCAGCTGTCACTCTGGCCCATAGGAAAGGCATATGTGAGCAGCTGAGAATAACTATGAGGACCCAGGTGCAATTAAATTCAGCTGTACTTATTCCTCACCTCCAAAGGACTGTAGTGCTTCTTTCGATGAAACTCCAGTGAAGGGCCGTGAGGAAGACCTGCACTGGGAAAGATGCTCTCCTTCCCCATCATCCTTACAATGCTTTTGGTACCTCTCAGGGGTAAGGGAGGCTGCTGCAGGTCTCCTGGTGAGGGAGCAGGACTGGCTCTCTAGATGTCTCCCTCTCAGTTACTTGAAATTTCCCTAAGGAATCCAAGAAAAAATAAGTTGAAATGAAGTGCTTTAAATGTGTAACAGCATCGAGATTTATCAGGTAAAGACTGGGCATTTTGTATAGCCAAGGGGTTTTCTTCCTACTGGATTTCAAAGGTCTTCTGTGAACAAAAGCAGTAGCAAAGTGCTGAAAAAAGG
This sequence comes from Neopelma chrysocephalum, assembly GCF_003984885.1. Taxonomy (NCBI): domain Eukaryota; kingdom Metazoa; phylum Chordata; class Aves; order Passeriformes; family Pipridae; genus Neopelma; species Neopelma chrysocephalum. Next base: position 5,086,245 of record NW_020897749.1, read on the forward strand.
TTACATGTGTCTAAAATGTTGGCTTAGGGAACTTTGCTATAGGAGTTACTCCTGGATCCCACTAAGATTCGAAATATACTATTCTTTGTGTGTGAATTTTACATATGTTCTTGTTAAAAAAAAGGTCACACTGTGAGTTTGTTGCATATTTACATTTCTGGATATAGTGGATTCCAGAGATGTAAATTTTTCTTTCAAAATACTACCCACTATCACAATTTTTTGCCTGAAGAAACAACATCTATGGCTGTTTCCAGCTGATAGTTACAGATCAGTGCTGTTTGAACATCATTTGATCTACTGAGATGGCTCTAAGTGAACAGAGTTGATGGTTTTGTGGAGTTCTAGTTGTCTGCTCCAGCTGAAAGCTAGTTGTCTGCTTCACTGGAGATATAAGCTGAAACAGCTGATCAAGACCGAGATCTTATTTGAATAGTTAAACACTGGCTTCATCTGAGCATTAACTAATTTGCATGGCAAAATTCCAATTTACCACCTATCACTTAAATGACAGCTTGTGAAACAGTAGTTCAGTATTCTTCACTTGCAGTGTTAGATTTCTATTCAAATCAGGAGAGGAAACATATGTGGAGTGTGTGCATTGGGGCAGTCATTGTAAAACACACACAGAACGCATACTTAACACCAAAAGCATTAGATATGGAATACAGAATATAAACACGGACATTATTCTGTTCCACACAAAAAAAAACCCCACAACCAAAAATAAAACAACAAATCCACAACAAACAACTGTTTGAATTTAACAGAAATAATAAACAATATGTTAAAATCTTCTTTTAATCTAATCCATAGGATCAGAGGCATGCGAGAAGTCTAAATTTGTTTCCTTGAGCATTATAGCAGCAATCCACTGAGTTGTTCCTTAGAAACTACAAATGTGCCACACACACAAAAAAAAAAAAAGAAAAAAAAAGAAAAAAAAAAAGAAAAAATGCAAAAAGACTGATGCTTGTTCCTTGGTTTGGCATAGCTAAAGCACCCAGTTATAGAAGAAGCTATTAGAAGTAATCCAAAATCTGCTGTTATGCATTGCCACGCCAATGTCACCCAGGTGTACAGGGCCCAGACATTGGATGAGATCTCCTATTTGAAAACATTATCTGTTTGGGGAGTATCTGAATCCATTACAAAGCCAGCATGATTTCAGTCTGTAAATTGATGGCTTAAAATAGGAGCAATTTTGGGAAGCGGGAGCAATGGTGACCGAAGAAGCACTGTTGCATTCAGACTATTACTGCAGAGCTGCTGGATGCCCCCTCTGAGGCCCACTCACAGCCAGGAGGGTCAGCATGAGTTTAGAAAAAGATGTATTTTGTGTGGGAGGTTTTAAATTTTTTTTTTTTTTTTTTTTTTTGCTGTGGGATAATCTAAATATATTGCTGCTCTGTTCCATATCAAGGTTAAACAACATAAACAAAATTCCCTCTGAAACAAACACACATTCTCACCACTGTCCCAAGTGCCTCTGCTGCCTTGTACATCCTGTGCCTCCCACGAAGCACCTCAGTGTTGGGCTGCAAAGGTACGGCACGATTCTCACTGTATTTCAGACATGTGAGCTCAAGAAGAAACCTGCAGAGAATAATGATATTTCAGCACTGTGGGGACGCCACGGGAAGCCAAGCAGAGCGGTCAGCAGGCTCCACAGAGCAGCGCAGACACCACGGTTCCGCATCGCTTGGCCCCGAGGACAGGGAATGGCTGGTCCTGGATGCAGTTCCCAGTGCTGACGTGCCCAATTCAGATCCCCAGTACAAGCCTCGGACACACTTTTACACCAAGTTAGCATATCCCCTCTTCTGTGAACAAGTCACAAGCATGAGCCTCCCCAGGGCTTTTTTTTTAATGTAGAAATAGATGCAGCTTTTCCCCAAACCAGATCCTACACATTAAAGCAATACCTCTCTGGTTAATCTTGTAGGTGATTCTTCAGCACTAGCAGAAGCTCAGAGTCCTGCAGGAGGTAGAAACAAAACCACTTTTTTTTTTTTTTTTTTTTTTTTTTGGGAAAAGCCAAACAAGTATGAAAACTCTATTGGTGATTTCCACATTAGAAACTAGAGAGCTCCTGCTCTGGTTTGAGAAGAACCACAGGTTTTTGCCAACACAACCTGTGTGGCAGCCTCACCGAGTACTGCTGTGCTTGTGGGGGTCCTTCCCCCCCAAGACTCACTCCTGGCCTGAGCACAGCAACCGAGGAGTTCTTGTCCCAGGATCAGGGATTAGTCAGGCAAGGATAAAACAGCTCCTCCTGCCTTACAGTCCTCAGAGATGATGGTGTGAACTAGTACTGCTGCTTCTAGTCTAATCTGGCCCAATGGCCACAGAATCATTGAATGGTTTGGGTTGGGAGGGGCCTTAAAGACCCCTCTTCTGTTGTGGGGAGGATAAACCAGGTTGCTCAGAGCCCTATCCACCCTGTCCTTGAACCCTTCCATGAACGGAGCATCCACAGCCTTGCTGGACAACCTCCTCCTCTGATTCACCGTAAAGAATTCCTTTCTACTATCTAATATTTCATACACAAAATGCTGAATTTGGCACTGCATTTATTTTGATGTGTGAATGCCCCTAACCCCACTCACACAGGTAGATCATTATGAGGAACTGTGCAAGTATCTTGTGCTTGAACTGCTGCAGTAGGAAAATTCTGCCCTGTGTGCGTGCTGGAATGTGTCTGATTCCAGTAAGACATATTAAAAAAAATTAAAAACACGTGTGAGAAGAAACAGTTCTTAAACTCTGTGGTCACATTTCAGCCTTTCCATTCTTGTGAGATGCATTTGGAGAGGAAATTAAGAAACCAAAACCAAATACACACAGATGAGGGAAAAATGGGCTTAGATGTAAACACACGACCCCCAAAGAGCAGATGGAAAAAACGTACCATCCCTGTATTTGCCTCTGAATTTAACCATCACTTATGATTAAACAGGTAATCACAAAACCACACAAAAAGTGTGCCCTGTTGAGAAGCTCTTAATGCATCTGGAAGACACTTGTGTTCTGTAGGCTGTTTGCTTACAAAGAGAAACTGCTGTCTCTCCTGCCTTTTCCCAGAGGAGATGGGCATTTTGCCAGTGTTTCATTTTCAAGTGCCATTGTTCACCTAGGGCTTTAGCAAAAAAAAAAGCTATTACTAATCCTAGCCTAAGTAACGATCTTTTTAAATCCTTTTACATTTTAAAACAAATTTATCAGACAATGACACCAAACATAATGTTCCCCAAAACCTCTGGCATTTATTTTTTCATTTAATAGGTAATTCTATAATTTGCACATCCATGGACTGCTTTATTGGTTCATGAAACCTGCTTCTATGAGCTTTACTTTGTCAAAATATAAATCTTGCTTGGGTTGTGAGGGCTCTTTTCAACATGTTTTTGTTAGTTATAGTCTTGACAACAGAGTAACAGAGAGGAACAGTTTTCATTGCATAATTTATCTGTGAGTCTTTGTAAAATGCTGCTGTACTCATATATTAGAATGCATATTTTTAATAAGTAATACATTATTTTTAGTAATATAATCTTCCTTTATCTTCACTGTTTGGTATAATTTCACACTATAACCCTGACCAAAACCAGTTTGAGAGGCCCAGTGTTACCTGATCCCTCCATTTTGATGATTACTGCTCTATTATTGGTAAGTAATGCTGTGAGTATCAGCTGGCTGCTTCTGTAACTCTGCTGGCCTTCTATACAGTGCTGCCAGTCTGTAATCTACACTGTGAAACAATTTACCTGTCATTTCACTAGTTTAGTGTCAATAGAAAATACTTGCCAGGTAATTTGCAATACACACTTACGAAAAGCTTTTTGGACTTTTTGTAAGGCTTGGAATAAGACAATTGATGTAACAACAAATACCAGCAACAAATCCATCCATTCTTCAACTTCAGCTAGTGCAGCCCTCTAGAAAACAAATGGTCAAAAAATTCTATTACCTACTTATATAAAAAGTTTTAGCAGATTATTTAAATACTTCATGGAAATGGAGATTTCCTTGTGAAATCTCTACATTCCTAGCTAGCAGTGCCAGAAGACAAGAGCACCCCAGAGACTATCAATGCAATTTTGTGGTTCCAGTCCACACAGAAACCATAATCTCATGCTGGAAAAGGGAAAATGAGAACACAGTAACTCTATTCCATGATTTATTTTGTTTATCTTTGTACCAAGAAGACTTACCTTTCAGCATCCAAGCAGTGAAAATCAAAAGATGAAATATTTCCATAACTCAGAGAAATCGGCACAAACCCTACAGAATCTGTAAGGGGAGGCAGTGGGAGTGAAAAATACAGGTCTGGCACATGGGACAAAGAGAATGAGATTCAGCTTTCTTGTTTCCAACACCCTGACAGCCTCTTAGATCCCTCCAAAGCCAGGACCTTCTTGCCCTCCTCCAGGTTTATCCTGGATGCCTCTCTGCAGTGTGAGGGAAAGGAAAAGCTGCTTGGAGCTATTTCGACCTTATCCAGCCTTACAGGTGGAGGCAAAAGACACCAGAGAAGTTGATGGGGACTTGCAGAAGCCATTCTTTTTTTGGGAAAACCACAGTGACTTTCCAAATCCTCAGCAAGGAGTAGGATTAAAACTAAACTTGGCATTTCCTGTCTCAGCATCAGGAGCTCAGACTGTCTTCCCCCCCTCCCCAGGAGAAATGAATGAGCAATCAGCACATAGGAACCTCATACAATTGACTTAAAGCCCTGTAGGTTGCCCATAACACCTCCTCTACCTGTGTGGCCCTGCTGATGGTCATGGTACTGCCAAGAGACCTGAATGTCCAATGGTCACCAGTCAAAATAAAAACTATGCCCCAAAATGGGGTTGATTTGCCTGCCGATTTTCAAAAAATGTCAGAAGATGAGAACAGTACTTTCAGCTACACTTGAAATCACCTGTATTAAAATATGATCCTGATCTGTTCTCCTTTACAGTTAAACCAGTAGACCAAATCATACTGGTAAGGTATATTATCTTTGAAAAAATTCACTTCCTTTTCAGTTACATTTAATTTCCACTTCATCTTTCTCTTGTATTTATTCCACAAACAAGCCATTGTGTTATTAATGATTCAGAGTTCCCCAAATCCATATGTTATGGATTTTATGTCAAAGAGGACTCATAATACTTTAATGAGGAAAAAGAATACTATTTTGCTATACTCACATCTTACACTATCCAGCCAATGGGCCTGAAAGCAGTTTTAAATATTTCTGTAACAGCACCACGGAAATTACAAAAAAGAAATGGGCATTACCAGCTTGCTCTGCTCCCCACCCCTCAAAAAGACTGATGTTTTCCTGTTTACCTTTTTTTAAGAGCTAATATGTTTGTAGCAAATTGTTAATTCCTCTCTGATGGTTATACACCTATATATAGGCGTAAGAAAATCCTTTAACATTTTGTAACAAGCAGAAATCAGGTAGATGATAAAACAGGGCTATCAGTCACATTAGCAGCCAAGTGAATTTGATTCTCCTCGTTTTTCTGAAGACATCTAGTTTCTATGTGCTTGCTCAAAGGTTTAGCTATTCACATATTAGAATGACATATTTAAAGTAGTGAATTCCACATTAGCAATGCAGATGGAGGAACGAATGATCTTGGAAAATTAGGTGGAGGAAAGAGTGGTGTTGGAGAGTAGCATGAGAGTTGGAAATCCTAGACAAAGCAGAGAAAAAGGTTATTAGCAAGGAGGCAGAATGAGAAAAACAAAATAGATAAAGTTAGAAAAAGAGGGGAAAACTGTGACAGAAATGAAGACTGCAAGTCAGAATAAAGAATCTGGGGAAAAGGTAAAGTGAAAGGGCAAAGATTAGCAGCTAATAGAAACATTAAAATGTTCAGATAGAAGCATTTCAATGACACTAATTAATAAGAAATGTGTTATTATGTACAAAGTTGACATTGTTTTTTCACAGAATAACTTAGCCTGTTGCCCCCCAGCTCCCAGTTGGGCCAATCACTTGCTGGTAGATTAAGAGACCAAAGTGCCTATTTGTACCATTCAGGTTAAACTCTGTTATATACACAGAAACACATGCACAGATAAGTGCTTCAATTTCTGCTTATGAGATAAGAAATTTGTATAAATAAAAGAGTAAGACCAGGGAGGGGCAGAGGAGGGATAAGGGAGAAATGTCTGTGAAAAAAAGGAGACATTCAAGAGACATCAGTCTTGAAATTAGAAGCTCATTAATTCTCATCTTATTTTCAGTCTCTGTGAAGATTTACCATATGTGACAGATACTCAGCTTTGGAGTCTGATCAGAACAGTTTTCCAACTACTTACATCCTAAATTATCGCCGAAAAGCCTCATCATTTTCAGCAAAGTTTGATGAACTGGTTACCCTTTAACAGCCGTGTTCGGTGCACTAAATTGCAACTGGACTCCTATTTTTCTCATATCACTGCTGACAGATGAGCCTGATTATCATCCTAGATCCACCTTGCTCGTGCTCATTTGGGCAACAAAGACAGCAACTGAACTGAAAGAAAATTCCGGGAAAAGTAATTGAAGACAAATTAAAAATTTCAATAGATTTTCCTGGAAATTTGCCCACAAAGCATATTGTTTACATATCCACCTCCATACAGAAGTTTGAAAGCATATCCCAGGATGCCTGCTGTTAATGTTTTAGCCCTGCCCTGGCCAGGTTTCTCACAAAGCTCCTGGATGCTCTAGGCCAAGATCAATTTGTCAGTGCCAGGTTGTATGATGATTTATGACCATAGCTGAGTGAGGATGTTGGCCATGTTCTGCCTCTCTCTAACCAGCTGTGTTGAACTCAATCCATTCCAAATCCCTAACTGGCTACATGGATGAATGCTTAGAGAGACTGAAGTTGTTTATTGAATTTCCAGGTACAACTTTTGCAGCCGAAGGGAAAATTTGGAAGAGAAAATATTAAAAATCTATTAAAAGCTGCATTGCACTGTAGCAAATATAACATATCACAGAGGGAGCTAGGCTTGTCTAGGAGAGGTGAAAATTCTCAAAGTCACAATTTTATTTGGCCAGTTTTTTTCACATCACACTTGTTATCAAAGGAAGGAACCTCTGAACACATACCCAATACACCTGTAAAAGTGGCCAAAAAAAGTGGCTAAAAAGGCAGTCTTAACAGGTACATAAGTGTACCTGCAAGTTATTCTGATCTGGGTGAACATTAGGCTCTGATTTTCCTTATCCAAACAGCATAGAAATCATGTACAGTACGCAGAAGGGGATCAAAGAACAAAATCATATCTTTAACAAAAAAAAATATGAAGGAAAACCAAGCGTAATAAGATTAAGAATTTTGAAGGTCGCAATAAAATAAAAATACATTATAAATGTTAGAGTCCAGACAATAGAGCATAAGAAATTAAGGAACAGTGGTGTTAAAAATGAATTACATTAATAAGGAAGGTCCAAGTGGCTTATATGAGCAGCATGGGATAGACATTGCATCCTGACTAAACTCCACCACTTATTGTTTATGACTGCTCTAGGTAAGGTGCTGCTTAATGTGCATGAAAAGATAAGGATCAGATCCTGTCTGGAAGTGAATTAATGCCTGGATCAATCTGTTTCTCTGAAGGAAAACTTAGTTTGTTTTTCTGAATAAGAAATTCCTTTGTGGAGAGATGAAAATTGACAAAAGTTCTATAAAGAGAAACAGGAAATACAGCTTCTTTAAACAGCATTGGTCAGTTGTTTTTGTTGTTGGTTTCTTTTTCCAATACAGCTATCCAGGAGCTTTATTAGCAGGATTATGCTGATAATTGGCTACACCTCAAGTAAGTGAACCTGACACTGTTGCAGGGGAGTAGAAGAGAAAAAAAAAAAAGAGGAACAGAGACAAAAAACCCTCCATTATTAACATTTTCTTGATATCACAGAATCCACTAGCAGGTCAGAGTTGTAATAATTTCATTTCAGAATAATAAAATCAATGTTTAAGAATCGTGAAACAACAGCTACCATGGCTGCTTCAGGTGTTAGGATACCATTATAGCACAGCAGCCTTATTACCCATTGTAGTTGTTCTTTGCATGATTCGACCACCTGTGACAAGTGTCTCCGAAATCTGTGCAGAGACAAAACCTCAAATTAAATCTGACAAACACAGAAAGTGTCTTGAGCTAACTTGTCCTCCCTTTGCAGCTGCTCATTATGGAGTGACCTACTCTTTTTCGTGTCCTACAAGACTCACATCCCTGTAGATTGTGTTTATTGGAAGTTGATAGTTATAAGTGCTGACATTTGCCAGGTTTTATATACCACGGCATTAAAATCAGAAGAATCTGAGAAAGCCATTGTAAATAACATGAGAGAACCTTCCTAAACCTGTACACTGTATGAATGCAGAGGAAAATTTAGTTACTCTATTTTCAGATGCTCTTTGTGTGCTCAATTCTCATTGTATGAGAGCTATTAGAAGTGCAAGCACATAACTGCAGATATAATGTCAAAGTCATCCACATTATAACAAGGTTTCAGATGCTCCATAATGAAGACTTCATCAGAGAGCGAAAATTATTGGCTCCCCTGTTGACGACTTTTACAAAAATCGTAAATGTATAAAGTTTGCCAGCTGGATCCGTCTTCCTGTGCGCAGTCATTTATGAAGCTTCGAAATTTTAACCATTGGCAACAATGCTATATTTGAAAAAACTCCAAGAATATCTGTTCGATGACAAACAATGGTCTGCTAAATAGAGACATGCTGTCCTGACAGCTCCGCTTCAGCTTTACGGTTATGATATGTGCCAGCAAAAGCAGAGGAGACATTTTGTAGCATCATAAAACTGCTTCCAAAAATGAGCACCCTGCAGCTATTAGAAACTGCATGAGAATCACCAAATGTCAGCCTCATGCTCAACAACATTCAGTTTAATAAACGGATTTCAGAAAGTGCACAACATAAGATGCTTCAAAACACCCTTAAGACTACAATGAAAATATTGAGTGCTAGAGAAAAAAAAAACAGCTATTCACCATATAAAGAAAAAAAAAATGGAGAATTTTGTGTCTCCTTTTTGTTTCCTGGGACCAATTAAGAGCATTCTGTCATTATTATTGTCAGCACTAGGAACAGTTTACGAACGATAATCAATTCACTGGCACATCCTAATATTGATAGTCAGAGGCCTGCACTGAAAACAGCCCCACATTGTTCTGGCAGTTAACATCAGGTTTGTTTCTCAAATTTTCTTTTCTGAGAAAATATTTAAATTTATCCAAATCTAAAGAAAAAAAATGGCCTGTGGGCGAAAGGAGTATTTCTGTGTACCAGAAACATAATGTGTGAAGAACTGTCGGGAAAAACAAAGAATTTTTTTTCTCCTGAAAACTGTTGTTGAAATACTGCATGTCCTCATATTCTCTCCTCACTTTGCTTTGCTTCTCCTTGCCCTCCACTCCCATGGTTGCTCCAGCTCTGAGTGTGACTGGGTGAGGCAAGAGGTGCCAGGCAGGCACAAAGACACCTGTGCCAAACCAAGCATTTCCTGGCTTATGCCACACAGAGACCAAAATCAAGGAAACCCCAAGTATTCACTAAAGGATGCTGAGTTTACCTGGTTTCTGCTAACTTTTTTTTTTTCCCCAAGAGTGCTGCTCCTGCTATAAAGGCATGTAAGATTTACTTGTCCCACAGAAGTCCATCTATTGGTCCAGGCAAGAATTCCTGATTAGAGCAACTCAGTTTCAAAGTGAAATTTATACACCCAGAAAACTTACCAGGAATATTACAAAATGCTGTAATTCTATGAACCAATTAATTAAAGAAAAAGTAGTTGTACAAGTACTAAAAGGTTTTACCCTCAGATAGATTACAAGGCTGCTTACCACATCTCAGAGGTCCAGTACTTTACTGTTAGTTTCCAATTATCTAATTGACATCAGTTTCTATGAAAATCATGCCTCCTAAATCCCTCAATGAAATCAGAAGTGTAACACATCAGCAATTGAAAGTCGAAATTGTATATGTTCTCTTTCATGGGCCTGGAGGAGACTGCAAAGAATATGAAAATATGGAAAGGATTGTTCTTTGAATATTCTTAGCTAGTGATAAGTGCTTGTGAAAACACTTGGGATTCGGGTAACCCCCAAAAGATCAAAAAGAACATATGGACTATGATAGAAGGGAATTCAAAGCCCCATGTTTGGAAACATGTTTTTATGTACTCTGAAGTTCATGTAGAGAAAATCAGAATATGTTTGCATGTCCCAGGGCTGTAAGGTACACAGAACAGAAAGGCAATCCTCTGATGGGCAAAACTCTTCTAATACACCACAAAGATTGCCCTGGGAACTAATATTTCATCTTGATTAAAGAAAAGACTAAAATTTGACCACAGATTTCACCAGACCCGAGATTTTACTTGCAGGTTGTCACAACTTTGGATGTCTTAAGGTGCACTTCTGTGCTGCCATTAATACCTGAGCACTGACGCAGGGAACAACGTGTGGCACAGCAAACCCAGGAATCTTTCTGCAACTGTGATCATTCCCCCCCGAGTTTCTCACGCTCTGCACACAGGGCTGAACCACTCAAATCAAGACTCATCAATGGCTCTCCCTCCGTTACAAATGCTCTAAAGGCACCCTATGACCTAGTTTAAACTTAAAACTCATATTCCGCATAGATCAAATATAAAGTGAACTTTTATAAATCCCTGAGTGCGACATGTCTAAGACAGCTTTCTGGGCAAAGAAGGACAGAAATAGAAAAGCCTCATTATATGCCTAACAACAAGGTAGAAATATGTAGATGAAGCTTATGCCTGATGGGAAAAGAGGAGGAAGAAGGGGGTGGGTAGGCTGAAGCTAGTTTGAAGCCAGTGACACCAGAGTAAATACAAAAGATTTATTTATCAGTATCTGCAGTTCACCGGGAGATTTGGGGGATTGGGGAAGGAACAGGAGAGAAAGGTTTATTTTAAAAACAAACTGGATTGGGTGCCTGTCATTTTAAAATTGGGAGCAGAGGAGACAGGTTTGCAGTAGCTTGGGAGAAGAAAGTGTTTCAGGCAATTGGTGATTAATTGTACTGTGCTATGCCACATCTCTTTCTATTAAACCTCAGATAGCCAAATCTGTTTCCTAATTGTTTTTGTGTTTCTCAGTTTTCTTTTGTCTTGCATAGGAGTAGGCAATTTCTATGCCATCAATATCTCATTAAGGGGCCTGGGATCTGAAATGCCTTGTTTTGTTTTTAATTTTGTTTTCCAGGCTTTTTGCTACATTTTATGACATGGCATTTTTTGTTTGCTTGTTGCGGTCCATTTATTCTCTGGCATTCCCTTTCCCTGGGTTATAGCTTTATTTGTTTCTCTGCCTGTTGGCACTCGAGGTGTATGTAAATTATTGTTGCATGCCTCACCATCACTATCTATTGCTCTTCATTTCCCCTAATGACATTCTCATCTGAATGCTGGTACCTGCTCAGGTTGTACATGTGTAAAAAATATCCATGAGGTATTTTTTATTTTTTTTACCCTCTTTCCTATTGCTTTTTGCCTCAGACTTGTATTCATGAGGTAAGGAGTAGAGCTGCACGCTTTTTGCCTAGGGCAAAATCCTGCTGCCACTTGTGCAAGTAGAAGCTTAGAGGAAAAAAGGAAGGGCATTCACACAAATAGCTAATCAAAGGGTTTTTAATGATACTCATTAGGAAAGAAATTCATTAACAAGCCAGCACAGAACATTCCCTGAAGGGAGAGTGATGTTATTGGTCACATCAAAGTCCCCACCTGACTAACACCTTTATTGCTGTTCATAGTAAGGCCAAGTTAGCAGCAAAATCAGTCGCATTCAGTTCCTGCCAAGGAAAAAGTCAGCAAAGCATGGTCATGGAAACTGGATCAATTCTCTTTTGCTAATAAGAATGGCTTTTCAACTTTTCACAGCGATGTACAGTTTAGCACCCACCACTGATGCTTTTGAATTCACACAATTTTACATTTCCTACCATTCATTATTTCCCCTGCTCTTTCTCTCTCTTTTATTTGGATACCTCTGACTGTGTCCAAACCAGTGCCCATGGTAGTGGTACAGTCCCACAGCAGCACAAGGCTCAGGTGGATGGATGCCAGTGCCCCTTTTTGAACAGAAGCCTGCAGGAGGCAACCTCATTGCAAGGCACCACTACAGGCCCACCAGAGCTTACACCCACTACTCAGGATAGACGCAACCTCTGAGCATCAGAGCCATTTCCAACTGGCAGGCAAAAAAACTGCCTTCTTTTTTATGCTCACACCATTACTTACCTATAAAAGGGACTCTTATTTTTTCTGCCAACTCATTCCTAGAGATTAGTATCGGTATCTTGGGACGCTCATTTGCTCTGTAAAAATTAGGTTTTTAAATAGACTGGAGCAGAAATCTCACTTTTATTGCACTGCCCTGGTACAGTAGAGACCAGTTATTAGAACAAATTGTAGCAAGCCGCTTCCTGGTTGTTATACCCACATAATTACTACAGGCTGCTACATGAAACCCTGCTTCACTCTCATGCTTAGAGGCGAGATCTCCATTTTGCAAGGACAGAGCAAGTTCTATTATGCATTTTACTGCCAAAGGAGGTCAATTAACTTTAATTGGTTCTAATTAGCACTTGCTCAAGCTGTTATATTCTTTACCTGCATCCGAGTGGCTCTCCAAGTGCTGCACAATGGATTCCTGCTTATGAACACAAAGGAGAATTACTAATGGCATCCTCGAAGGCAAAAGATGCACTGATCAGCATAAATGGGGAACAAATATCAGCACAAATAGTAGCAGGCCTTTTCAGAAAAAAAAAAAAACAACCACAAACATTTCATCCCCATCTGGCTTTGATCAATTGAACTGAATGCAACTGTGCACTTTGTTGTTTAAAGTTAGAACAATGAAAGTACACAAATGCAATTATTCTCTACCATAACTTCTTTACACCTGAAAGATTAGTACTGGAAAATGCAGGGGGTAAAGGGGTGGAGGGAGAGTGTAGCAGGTCTGAAAAAAGCCAAATTCAATGGTAGCAAAAATAAAATGCCAAGAAAAAGAAAAAAAAATCATCAAGAGTACATCTGAACTGCTCTACTTTCTAGGATTTTTGAGGATTGTTTTAAAAGATCTGTTTAAGTGAAAGGTTTACTTTTGCTTTTGTTTGTTTGTTTTGTTTGTTTGGGGGTTTTTTGCATTCTGCCGCAGTGAGAGGAACAACCTCACTTGCCTAAATGTCACTGTAAGCCATTTGAGTCCTCAGGATGCGGCGAGAAGCTGGCACTGAACTCAGGATTGTCTACGACAGACAATCTATGCCAGAAGAGATGCTGCAACTCTGAGCTGTGCTCTAGGAACTTGTTTTCTGCTGTGGTCCTCCTGGATGTAGCTACACAGTTAGACAAACTCAGGCTAGAGAGGAATCTAGTCCTCGCACCAACAGCAGAACTCAGAGCTGGTTCTCCCCAAATAACCAGTCCACCTTCACAGCACACAGGCACGGCCCTGCTTCTCCTCTGGGTCCCATGACATATCTCCGAGTCGTATCTGTTATTTTGGGTGAGGAGTGCTGGCAGGCAAGGGTCAGTCCTAAAGAGAAGCAGAGAACATGCTACATACAGCAGAGTTTGGTAGCACTGCTCTGCTGTGTTCCACTGCTCAGCACTGAGACCGTGGCAGGACTGGGGAGGATGTCCCAAAATGTGAGATGTGCCTGACGAAATGGTCCCCGTGCAAACCACCACAGTGGCTAACTCATCAAAGACCTTCCCTGCCCTGAAAAACTCCATCCTCAGGGAAGTGACCTGCCTCTACACACGGGGTGCCTGGGATCTACTGAAACCCACTGAGCCTAAAGCCACGTGGGCTTCCCAGCTGGAGACTTCTGAGGTGCAAGCAGCCAGGGCTGGGGTTTTGTACAACCCTTAACATACCCCAGTCCCACCGGCTTGGATTAACCACCTATTTCAAACAAAGTACTAGAATTAGTGTCCCAAGGATCTAGGCCTCTATGGACTTTGGATAGTTTGTTTTGGTATGGAAACCAAAAGCAATGAAGTTTATACATATTACTGTACTGCTCAAAATTACATGTGAAACTGTGGTGGACTCGGCTGATTCTAAGCCAGTGTGTGTGTTCCCTATTTTAGTAGTACTTTTTGCCGTTTTCCTGCTATTTGAATGTGCCTCCCAAATAAAATGTCTGTTGCCCACATGGTTTTCAAAAATAATTTATTTTTTTAGCTAATGTGTTCCAGTGAGAGGGAACACAAAACATGTGTTAAAAAATAAAAATGAAATTAAAAAAATCCTCCCCTCGGCAAACAAGTTCCCCCGAATCTTTACAAAAGAAGGCCAGCTTTTTTTTCTTCCTACTTCCCCTGCAAAATCTTCACAAGGCCATTAATCATAAAAAAACCCAAACTGCATATATTGAAGATAAGTCAAAGGAGCTGCCAGCATTTTTGTTTTTAAAAAAAGTTCCTGCCATAATCTCCCCCAGCCCGATTACCTTTCCTCTGTCACTTGTGAGGGCTCTTTCTCAGCCCTAGTACACACCTTTTTTCCTGGCTGGCAAGGTATGGACTGAGGCAAGCATAAACCAGCATATAATTAATTCAAACAGTCATGTCTTCCTTTTGCACTGGTGTATAGTTAAATTAATACACTTAAAACATTCCATGAACCTTATTTTTTTGTACTTTTCCCAAGGAACGGTGTTTCTGTTGCATTTCAGGTGACAACCAAAAGGTATTCAAAAGGTTTACTGACTTGGAAAGGACTTGAGAAATAAAAACAAAATAACAAAACCAAGACATGTCTGCTCTTTGCATCACTGAAATGGCTGCCTATACAGCAATACACCACTGAAGCACATGTAACCATTTATTATTTGGTCCTTCAGCCCTCCTGCATTTAAAATTGGGCATGTACTCAACACAAAGCTTGAGAAAAAATTGACCTGGCATCTCTCTGCCATTTGGGGGATGTTCTGTACTGCATTGGCAGAAACTCCACCAGTACAAAACCCCAATTCCAAGGGTTCAGACCCAGGGAATGCAGGTTTTACACATCCACTGCTTTATGGGCCTTAAGCAAAGTAAGCTGAGCACTTGGGTCCTTGCTGAACATCGAGAGCGCACGTGTACAAATGGAGGATGTTTGCTAGAATAGCTGGAGCAGTGTAATTACCCTGGTCCAGCTATTCCCAGTATAGACAGGACATTAAACAGAAACCCCTATGACAGGCAATGTTTACCACTGGCCTATTTATAACACTCTTAGCTTAGTTCGAAAACCAGCACATAAAACGTTCCTTGTCACCTGTAAGTGGACAGTGATGATTATAGCTCAGTCTATGTTATTATTGCCTGATTTTCCCAGTTTGGCTTTTCACATATTGACTCCTTACTCAAGGTCTTTTAACATAGATTTGAAATGTGAATATGTTTTATTTTTTCCCCAGTAAATATACAATACACACTTCAACAGTACTAATAACCAACTTCTTATGCCAATTAAACTTTGCTGCACTAACAATACCAATGAAACACATTAAGAGGTCATACTTTTTTCGTGAACAAACTGTAGCCAATAAACAGTTTAAAAAAAAAAATTAAAAACCAATTCTAAGTGCTGCCACAACATCCCTTTTCTTTAAACACATTATTCACAATAAATGTTTTCATTTTTTTTAAAAAAAGAAGAATACTTCTTTTAAAATAGTAAATTAAATGGCATTTTAAAAAATATGTACTGTGGTTCATTGGAAGTACACTGTATAGAAAAGAGAGAGAGAGAAAAAAAAAGAAGAGACATCACCTGTAAGATAATGGAGACACTTTGCCATACACAACAACACCTTATGTAATATTGTAAGCAAATTATTAATGAACAAAAATGTACAGAAGCAGATGGACAAGTTAGTGAATATCATGGTACTGCACAGCTTTAATACTGACACACATTTACTTTCCAGTGGAAGAGATAAAACACATATTTGAAAGTAATTGGGATGGCTTTATCAACCTCTAATGATACTGAATTTTGAATAGCATATAGTTAGTAAGGTGTTCCACCAAAGCTCAGCACAAGCTTTTGAATTAAAAGGAAAAAAATCAATCTGTGACTGAGTTAAACATTTTCCAGAGAATTAAATTTGAATTGTACTCTGAATAGTCATCTCTTTATATGATAATATCAAAATAAAACCAAATATATGTAATTATGATGCATTCTTTATCTTACTTGAACATTTTTAAGCAATGTTTTTAACTGTAGTGCTTTAACACGCAGGAAAATGACATATACTCATTGGTCACATATATAAATAAATTAATACATTTTTTTCTCAAGTTTTTTTTGTTTGTAACCTGCTAAATAACACATCTTGACTTAAGGAAGTTAACTAGCTTTTTTAAAATACTCTGTAGTGCTGAGTTATAGTTGATGGCTGTAGTGTTTTATCTTATCATGGAACAAGTTAATGAAATGAAAAGCAACACATATTTAGCATTGTAATTTACTTTTCTAAAATTCTGCCATTACTAAAAGTGTTCTTAATACTGGTGAGCTCCAAGGCAATATATAAAACAACATAGACTGGTTATATGAAAAAGGTATTCTATGGAAACTTATGTTCATGGTCAGATAACTAACAGAAATAAGCTGTAAAATTTAATATTTAAATTAAGCATCAAAGTAACGGGTGGGCTATCCACATATAATATTCTAAGAAAAGCTTGACAATTTACTCATTGAGATTTGAGAAGTACAGAAGATTTGGACAAAGTCATGAAAATTAATGAAGAGACAGGATGCTGTCATTAATGTCCACTTACAGAGTCTGGTTTATTCAAAAAGTGTATAAACGTGTTATTTCCTCATCATAGTAGGGTTTTAAGTCACTCACTAAAACACAGGTCAAAGATTTTCTTTGCTTATATCCAGCTTTTGGATGTAGTGTATTGCCAGAAATATATTTAATGCAAGTCGAAAATGGTTTGACTGTTGCTTTCCTTCCAAACACTAAGCACTTTACTACAAATTTAGTGGATCCAACTTCAACTCTTGCAGACTTCAAGTAACAGAACAGAAAGGGTTGTGTAGACTGCATCAAAACAATTAATGTCATGAATTTCAGTGGTGCAGCTCTATCTTCTATTCTACTGTACATGTATTGGAAAGATGAAATAAGATACTCTGACATTTCAATTTTTTGGAAGCAGCCTGAATATGTCTTAACAATAAATTGCATTCTTAACTTCTTGGTGGGTATTCCTTGCATTTATATTGGTTTTTTTCTCCAGGAAAATCTCTGTCTTACATTTTGGGCTGGAGAAATTAACGGTAATAATTCTTTTAAAACTGCAATACAAAAACAGCTTTAGTGAAACACCTTAAGTTCTTTTGTTTGTAGCAAGGTTTGTTTTTCTTCCCCTTTACTTAGTGGCATGGGATGGCTAAAAACAGATACTAAGGGCATCATTCTAGTGAAAGGGTCTAGGCCATCTCATGCTACCTTTAATTTTCATATTTGCCCTTTAACCTCACACTTCCAACTTCTGACCCCTTCTTAAATAGGAAGAGCAACCATGTTGCTTGCTTTTAAAAGATTTAAATCTGTCTCTAATGTCTTCACTGACATCAGTTTTGCCTGTCACTTTCTCATTTCTACACCCCAATGGAAAACCACCTAACATACTCCTTTACATCCAGCGTTATCCAAAGTAGCTTACAGGACGTAAACCTTCTCCACACATTCAGTCTCTTTTTTTTCTTCATGTCATGAGGAGTAGAGTTTTGTGCTTATCACCAAATAAAATTGCAGTGCAAACTTTAAACATAAAAGTTACACAATTAAAAGTTAATATATGGCACCACAGCCTATTAATTCACATATAGTACAACAGACCAGTAAAAACAGACATGAATATGAACATAGCTAAAAAGAAGGTGAGCTTGCATAGCAATGCAACAAAAGAAATTATATACAGAAGGAAATCCTTTTCATCCTGGAGGGTGATTTTTTTTCTTTCTTTTTTATATACTCCTGACAAGGAATAGTTTAAGGTGGATGGTGTATTAAAGAGAAGAACACAAGTAAAGAATCTGTGGGATATGTGTGGCTGTGTGTCTTTACATTGCATTTACAGTTCTTTTAATAGTACATAAATAAAGAAAATGTTCATTGCACTGTTTAGTGTCATCACTTCCATGAGTTCAGACCTGATGGTCCATCAGAGCAGCTTGCAATGTGTCTTCTCAACTACTCTATAGAGAGAAACAAAAAGAGAAAGAGGTTGTAATAAGAGGAAAAAAACCCCACAAAACAAAGCCTATGGCAATATTACTGCAGTACAGGATGAATATTCAATAGGTTGTGTGAAGAGAGTTAATTGCTTCTAAGATGAAACGGGATGGATGCTAAAATTCAGCACTTACCAACACCATATCTGAGACTGCACATTCCAGGGTTTGTGGATCCCCTTTTACAAGCTACTGGGCAGTAACTCTCAGGAGGAACTGAGGGTTTGACTGCAGCCATAGGATGCAGACATGCCAACAGCCCCAACTCCTTTTATCAGTAAACATACCAGTATGCCCGAGCTTGCTGGGATGTTGATGTGCTACCTCAAACACCAGAGTGAAACCTTTGGGTATCTGGTACTGCCATCATGTACACAGCATCAACACAAAGTTTAATGGACATCGAGTGATAATAGAAAAAAGTTTGGGAAATAATTTCTCTGCCCTGGGATGCTGAGGAAAAGAGTTGAGATATGCAACTCAAAAAAACAGGCTACACAATCAAGAAAAGAAGACCTCCATCTAAGAGAATACTGCTCATCAGTTGACAGGAAGTTAAGGAGAAGGCATCACCATGACCAAAAAAATCAACACCCTTTTCATTCACTCTGAGAAAAAACAGTCAATGGCATTTCCAAGACAAGCACGTTACACTTTGCCAGGAAAATTCCTAATTACTAGAATTTCTCTTGAGTTTTCTCTGTGCTTCACTAGCATTACACACTGAAAGACATACTGTAGATAACACTGGCATGGCTTACACAGATTTGAACTGGTCCAAACTAAAGAACAGAAGAACACAATTTATTTGTCACCTCAGATGGCAGAAATATCTGGGTAAAATTTAACCTGAATATCACACACAGCTACCTACTCTCTTCACAGCAGATGTGTAATTTTTCTCTTTTTGTCTATTTGAGAGTTTTAACTGTAGCTAGAGATAAACTTACATAATTCACCAGTAAACTGTCCTTGACTGTTTGATCCCACATAGCCTATATCGAGAAGGTCACTGGCATTGCGTTGGTGACCTCCTCGCAAGACTTCACCTTTTCTAGGTCCAGTCGATCCTTTAGAAGAAGATGTTCCTGAAGAGCTGTGGCCACCAGGGGATGGGAAGTTGGGTTTACTATATGGTACGAGTGCCTCTTCTAGAAAAGCAAAACAAAACCAAAACAAAGTAAATACCAGCGAATTCCTAGAAATAGGAATAAACAAGCTATTCATTTATGGACATCATATTAATTCCTGCCCTCATGAATCTGTCTTTCATCTTGCTTTTTATGGCATGACAATTTTACCTAGGAAAATACACAACTAAGAGTTGTGTCTCAAGGACGGAGAAGCCAGCATGAATTTATTCTTGTTTCCTTGTAAACTCATAAGTCAGTTTGTATTAATTATAAAAAGCCTAGATTCATTATGAAGTAATAGAACATGAATCATAGATACTTTAATAAAAATAGATGCACATGTAATTTCCAAAACAATGCAGCTATGATTAGATTTTTGCTTCAAGCCCACATGAATGTGTTTTTTCCTTTCTTTAGCTTAAATTATGGCAACATTACCTCAATCAGTTTAGATAAAGAACTACAATATCAGCTAATTTAATTAGCTTCCAGCAACTCAGTAATTTCTAACAATCCAAAGTACACTAACAATTTTTTTTAATTGGTGGTGAATTACATTGAAAAATATTATATTGTACATAGCAGTTGTAATATTTGGGCTGAATAAATCATCCTGCAGCTTGTATTATGTTCCATTATGAGCAAAAGGCTTACTTTTGCTCACTTAGCTTCTTTTCCTGTGAAGACCTGTAATAATGAACTGCTTGCAAGAGCAGGATTAATAGCAATAAAGCATAAGACTGCATGTCTTCATATAGCATGAAGTAAAACGAGACATCGCTTCTGATTAGAGTTTCCAGGAGATATTGTTGTAATAATCCTGACCTAAGAAGCAAAACAGCAGCACTGATTTAGCACTGAAATAGAAGCACTGTTTTATTTCTTTGCTGTGTATGATCCCTTTTTGCCATCTCAGAAGCTGAAGAAAGAGATCTTCCTAAATATAGTTTGGTTCAAGAAAGAATATAAGTATATATCCTTAACCTCAAACACAGCAATTGCCCCTTCTGAAATCGGTGGGATATCTCCTGCCTGAATCTTACTTTTTTTTTTTTCAAGTGAATCTAGGCCAAAAGGGTTTTCTTTATTTTGCTTTTCCCATTGTCTTCACTCTTAAACAACCCGATGAGGAGAAACGGACTTTTCTTTGACAGAGGGCAGGAACACAGAGGGAAAAGTAGGTGGGGATGGTTGGAAAGAAAGAGGAGATAAAAATGCTTTGATTCATGAGCTTGAAGCCTTTGCAAAGGCTGCAGCAGAGGTACAATTAACTTAAGAGAAACGCTAAATGAGAATGAATTTGTGGAAGAAACCCAGGATTTCATTCTTTGTGCCTGCTGCCACAAGTGAGTAGGACACGGGGATTCCCCACGTGATCTGCTATTGAACAGAGCCTGTTTGCAAGGTAAATCTGTTGCAGAGAAGGGCAGGCAGCTGAATTCTTTCCCTGCCAAAGTATCTCACTCTGGCCCTGCCCAAGGGACCAGAATATTTGTGCTAGGGGACATAAGGGCATTGTCAATGTTTTGTGCTATGACCGTGTGGTGTCCTTGCTGAAACACAAAGAAATGCCCAAAAGACAGAGTAAAATGGCATTTAACAGCCATAGTCTCCTAAATTATGTTACTTGTCCCTTATATATCAAAGCCCAACAATAGAATCAGATGCAAACCTGGTTTCCAAAGGCTGGCTAAAATATGGAATGGCTAGCATTAAGGCAGTAATAAAGAAAGCAGCATAAATCAGTTTAGCAGAAAGCTGGATACATTTTTAAAGGATGAAAAGTCACTAGCATTGCAAAAGAGTTGGAAGATGACATATATGGTCAATTGATTTGTTTTTCTAGTTTGTGGACTCTGGATAAGGCCTCCTTCGGGTTCAATGAAATATTGAGAGAAAATGAGAATGAATAAATATAAAGTCCATTATCATTATAGAGCATATGGTGTGTTAAATTATCTATTGTGCCCTCAGAAATAAATATAATCCATAAAATAAGTAATTGTGACATAAAATAAAGGCTAAGTTTTTCACAACATTCTAGCACATGAAAGGTAGTTGTCTCAAGTCCTGAGAATGGACTCACATTTATTAAACACTCCAAGCAGTGCCCCACGCCCCAGACCTGCAAAGAGTATGGGGAGCCTTTGCCAATGCCTTTCTCTTTGAATTTCAGAGCCTTTAATTTGAAGACATAATTCTAGCCCCCATGAAATCAAGATATATGTGTGTAACGATGTTTCCAGGCCCCATAAAATAACCAAAAGGCTTTTCATACTATCAAAACTATTGTAACCTGATCTAGCACTACTCTCTTTAGAGGGATAGATGAGAATGTCATATTTGATGTGTTGTAACTGTGCTTCCACAATGAAGCCACTGGCAGGAACCCAGTGATCTTGTTTATACTGAAAGCAACCAGCAGAAACACGGTTCCCAGACTTGAGCATTTTTATTCTATTCAACTTCAAACTAAAGGTCTTGCTTTCAAAATTTCACTCACAGCTTGGTAACATCTGAATGAAACCCCCTAAGCTGCAAATTAGCTATTTTCTGGAAGCTGATAGCTAATAATAACTCCTTTTGAAAATGTATTGAAAAGTGGGACAGGATAGGTTTCCAGAGATCTATGCCATTAATAAAGGAAAAGGGAAGAAGCACAATTACTAATATGATTAACCCCCCTCAAGTTTGGTAATAGAAACAGGCATCATGCACAAGAGTAGCCTTTTTTAAATCTGGCAGAGACAAGAATATAGAGCAAGAAACTGTAGAGCCAGAGGCTGTCAGAGAAGGCAGACAGACAGATATAAAGCTCTGTCCCACCCTGAGCACAAACTTTATGAACTCCTCACACCAGGGTAAATCCATAATATCTCCTAGAGGAATCTTTATTTTATGCATAAAGGATATGCACTTGCTCTCATCATACTGAATTTGACAAGAACAAGATACCTGTAATCACTTCAGTCCTAAATTCAATGCTTATGTAGGTCACTGGAAGTGGCAAGATCGAGTTCTCTTTATTTATGGACAGATAAATGCATGTCCTGCAGGATGGGAATTTTATTACTGTATAAGCTCTGCATCACAGAATAACTGACAACTTCTATTTGTACACTTGTGAAGCAGAGGAAAAAGAAGGGAGTTCTTGCTAAGCAGGTCAGAGAAGCTTTCTTAATAATAATTTACACAGAAATAAGAAGTGTAAAGTATATTCAGGCCATTTTTTCTACATGTTTGTACATCTCGTACATTGCAATTAAAATTGCCATTTCACCGAACAGCAAGAATTTCACACATTTTTTTTAAACTGCGACTTCACATCAAGATTTCACAACATGAACAACCACTCACTTGTTTATGTAGCTGAAAGATTAGAGGTTTTTAACAGTATCACTATGGTTATATTTTAAAGTATGCTTGTATTTAAAATAGTTACATTTTAAATATTGGTAGCAGTATTTCCCAGGAGTACTTTATTCAGTAAATCCTGCCCCCATGATAGATTTGCCTGCATATTACTAATTTTTTTTGGAGTGTCAGTGATACTAGTGGCCTAGATTAACAAGGAGCATTAATAGCAGAATAAAATCAAGAAAAAGATGGATTATAAGAGTACCTGCAGTGTGACAGTGGGAGCCACATATATACTTGAAGAAACAGCATAACCCTACAGAAAACTTCACATACAGTATAATTTTTTGTTTAAATCTTCTTAATTGTCCTCTTGTATTACTCTAATCAGCACTGCACTGGTATGCCATGTGACTAGTGGGTTAAAGAAAATACCCTAATTTGAGGGTAAAAGCTGGAACAGAAGCTGTTCCTGAGAAGCTCTCTCAGCCTGACCTGAGGTCAGGCTGAGAGAGGAAGCTGCAAATATTGTAAAACTACAACTCCATCCCAGCATCACCTCCTGTGCACATTTTTACAGACCTGAAATCCATTTAGGAGATAAAGTCAGCCCGCGGCAATGTGCAGGTCCTGTATGAAGGTGAAAGCCTGCTCTGTCATCTTGCTGGGTCTAAGAGATGAGTGTTACTTTGTCATATCCTTGAAGAAGAAGATGGTGCTTTAAATACAGCTGGAGGGAATGTCAGTAGCTCAGAAGAATCAGCCTTCTTTTGGACAGGCAAAAACACCTGCTGCCAATTTGGAAGAAGGTTCAAAGAACTAGAAAATACAGCCTTGTATTTGTAAGTAAATACATCTACCAGAAGATGTTCTAAAAATCTCTTTTTCCTTCCATGTTGACCTGAAACTGCTCCTGTTTTCTCCACAGCTATGCTTGACAACAATATTAATTGCCAAAACACTGTAAAAAAATGCCCTGAATCAGGTGTTAACGAGATTTCATGGTTGCAGGAGGGAAAATAGTTGGATCACAAGCTCTCCCTTCACTTTGCCTTTTCTTGTTTTCCAGCCTAAGCCTCACCAGTGCTTTTACAGAGAGGTGTGAGGTGACCCTGGACTCCTGCCAGGTACAGAAACTCCCAGCAGAGTGTCAAGAAGCTGCCTGCCTTGCCTCGGCTGGTGCAGCGCACACACACCTGATCCGAAGGCTTGTTTGTGTTGGGCTTTCCTGAAATCCTCTTGGCGGTCTGTAGAGCTTATCCACTCCTGGGTTTGCCGCTGCCACTCTAGAGATGTCCTAGCTTGCCGGTCCAGGGAGCTCTTTGTCTCATCTACGTTCGGTGCATGCTGCCTCTCAAGAGAGCTTCCTTTCCTCTCTGCCGAGCCTCCGCGCTGGCCGGGGACTATGGGCTGCCTTAAACCCTGACCAGGGGGCGGGTCGGGTGGTGGTGGAAGATCTAAAAAACGTGAATAAGATTTAGATGAACTAAATTTTTTTTTTCATTGAAACAGAAGGTCTATTTGATGCTGAAAAAAGAAAAGTCCCCTGCAACCGGCATGAATCGCTCCATTTGTCGATTTTTAAAAGGAAGGAATTTCGTGTTAATCAGAAAAGTGGGTTTGTGTTCTGCTAGCTCTTTATTCAGATTACTGTGTCGCTAGCTCTTTCTAGTTTCTATAAAAATTGATAGGCTCTCATCCCTGACTTACATTTCTAAGCATGGAATTTATTTTCTGTGGGGTTTATTTATTTTCTGTGGGGTTTATTTATTTTCTGTGGAGGTGCTGTTTTGCTCAGTAACAGCAAGTAATTGAGAAAGGCGATGGAATATTGACCTGTGCCAGTTGACAACTTCCCCCAACATACTGGGACTTGCTTCATCATCCCCATTTTTAGGCTTAACTTTCAGTTTGAGGTCTAAACTCAAAATCTAATATAGAACTTCATCAAAATGAATAAAATGCCACAAAAATTGCAAAAGAATATTCACAAAACCTACTGTCATTGAAAAAGCATCAATATATCTCTAAAAAATGTGTTTAAATGGAACCACCAAACAATGTGTAAGCATTTTATTCAAGTAAACGAAGAGCTAAAGTCTTCACAGACAAGGGGATGGCCACTCTTCAGTTTAGCATCTTGCAAATATAACCAACCAAAATACAACTTAAGCTAACACCAACACACTTGACTGGTCTCTAACAATCTTTTCAAGTTTATCACTTGGACTACTAAGATGCTTGTAGAATTGAAGATCAACCTTCTAATCACATTTGTTGTGGTAAAAGTACATGTTTTATTAGTTCTAGACCCAAGGTAATTACAGACTCTGAATAATTTTAATTCTAAATCTAAGATTTTCATGTAAACTACACAATAGACTTATAATAGTCCAGAAAAGCCTCGGATTATTTAAGAAAAAAAATAGAAGCCCTTTAATATCATAATGAAAACACTTCCCTATCAGATACCCATTTTATCCATGGAACATTTTTTGATAATTCTGTTTTGGGGCAATGCATAGCCCAAATAAATCCCTGCAGCCCCATCAACTTCACTAAAACTGTGTTAGTCTACAACAGATTTGGGTCTGTCCTGTTTTCTAGTCTATTGTATCTTACAGTGTTGTGAAGATTTATCAAGAAATTGAACTTGGTTCAATAACAGGAATGGAAAAGGAAACCTGTTTTGCCTTCAGGGAAGTCTGATGCTTATAACTCTAGTGAAACTGAAATTCATTTTAGAAATTGGTCAGGAGGCCTTTGGAGGGAGTTTATTTCAAAGTCTGTTATCTGGCTTTATATAATACTTTATATAATGCTACACAGAATTTTTTTCATGTCCTTGCTGTTAGAGGTGATACTTACACCTCATATATGGAGCAGAAATGCTTCCAAAGTCGCTGAGATGTCATTCCAGTCAACATTGTCTCTTACAGACAAATGAGGAAGTGCAGGTAATTTGTGTTTACAAGGGAAAGAAGTTGTCCCTGATGATGCTCCTGTACCTTTGCTTAGAGCTGAAGTGCTACACCCCGATTAAGATAACTATGTTCTGGCAAGAGCAGCCTTATAATAACGTGTCAGTGAGCCTGGTGTGTGCTTTATGTTCAGCACTAATTTATTTGAGAAATTTTTCATTATGAATATAGATGTGACCTTTCGTGACAATGACTATACTTGAGTTACTGTAGGTGGAAGCAGGAGGGTATGGGAGCTTGCCAATGTTGAAATTGCTTTATAGTGTTGGCTTCCAAAATGGCATTTCTTATAATTGATTTTATTGCGAGCATAACCAGTTAATGTACAGAACCACAACACTGGCATCTGCTTATGAAATCTGAAATAGAGATTACTGAAGTTGTGATTTATAAGCACTTTGTGGGGATGCATTGAATCCAATAAACAGTCATAACATGACATAGGACTATGCAATTTCCCCAGATAAAATATTTACCGTTCAATATAAACAAAATTTTCAAGTAGCACCATAGAAAAAAAAAGTTCAAATTATTGCAGTATTAAACTTTAAACAGAGTACTCTTCTTCAGAAATTGCCATCTAATAGTTATTATTAATTAGATACTTAGAAGGAAAGAAGGTTTGTACTTAAACTGTTCTGTATGTTCTCGAGCTAGCTGCAACTCCTGGAATTACTGTAGACTTATGCTGCTGATCTAATGTTAACCTGATTCTTGCTTTTATCCATCCACAAAATAAGCATAAAGACTGACTTATGCATAGAAGTGAAATAAAACATCATGTTTATAAAGCTCTTTGGCTGTTTTAGACCTATGGATGAGTTGAAGTGAAAAATAAGATTTACATTCTAATGAAGATTCACAGAATTCTGGAAGAATTAGAGGCACTATAGAATTACAATAAGCTGGCTCCAGCCTGAGTACAGACTTACTGAACTGTGTTACACGTCTGAGAGGATCTGTAAGAACAGTTACTAATTGCAGCCAAGCTTCACCTGACTAAACTGTTTGATTCTTCACCTTCTTCCTCAGGCTGACTGTCACGGTAACACCTACCTGTCCTTTTTAATAAAAGCTGGAAGAGAGCTTCATTTGGAAATGTGGCTTTTTCTTTGCCCTACAACTCACATCCCACAGTGTAAATCTTCTGCCTTAGGTAAATTATTAAATATTCTCTGTTATCTTGTCTGGGCATACAGAAAAATCTCGTGTATCTGGAGTCATGAGTTTCTTTCGCCAATGCCATAGAAAGTAGTCTTCCCTTTCCCTTTCTCTTTCCCTTTCCTTTCCTCTCCTACCCCTAGTAAAGGGGTAACATAATATCAGCAGAATTAGTAGCCTCAGACTCTGGTTTATTACCACACAGAGGCAATCCAACTCATTCCATCGTGTCGATCACTTCAGAGTAGCTTTGAATCTAGAAATTTAGGGACTTCAGTGGGATTTTCAGTGAGGATACCCAGAGTGGTAACACTGACTATCACTCTACTTCCATCTAAATCACATTTATCTTTCATGTGCCACATAAAATACCTAAAAACTCACACTGAGCTACTAACTTTCTAGGCCAGTGGGATGTCATCCAGACTATCGTTTGAAGCCTCTAATGGTAGGATTATCAAACCTGTGAGGCAATTCATAAGTGCATTGTTGGAGGTGGTGGTGGGGTGATTGTCTTATTGATTTAGTAATGGAGGGATTGTGATTGAGAAGCTGTAGGACATCAGAGTGCCTAATAGGAGGGAGATGGATATTGGTCCTGGGATTACTCCAGCCCTCTGTTAGAAGGCAGGGCATTGGCTAAGTGATTTAGGTTCTAGTCAAACTTTGTCACAGCCTCTCATTATTAACTGGAAAAAGCAGCAAGTTACAGAACCTACAAGTACAAGGACACACCTTTCTACCTGTGCCAGTGATTTCTTTTCCTAGGGATGATAATTACTGTGACATTTAATAAGCCTCTGAACCACTTTCTAACATCAGAAGGTAAGGATCTTCTCTACAGTGCTCTACCTTAGGAAAAACTGACTTTTAATACACAGTAGGAAGTCAGTGGCAAAACTAAGAGAAATCTTATGTTCCAGTTCTCCTTTTTAGCCCCTAAGCATATTTCCCTTCTGCCTCCTCCTTGTTTTTTTGTGTTTTTTTAACATATCATGCTCAGAAAAGGAAGAGCTTTTAAATTTAGTCATGCAGTTACCATGCCACAAACTATTTGACAGATTCCGCTGTTTTGCAATTTGTGAGTATATTGTTTCCAGGAAAATAAATTATTCCTTGAGCACTAGAACTAAAAACCTCCTGTTTTTATGGTGGCCTGTGAGCTCAGAATGAAAGTTTTCATCATCTGTTAGATTCATAACATATTCTTTCTCTGTGGATTTGCTTTTGCATCCATGGTCTTTCAGGACATGGAAGTTAAAAAACAAGTTGTACAGCAAGACAAATATAAAGACTCCATCTAGAGTCAGTCTCTAGAGTATTCTGACCTGCAGCTGAAGAAAATGAAGCAGCAGGCTTTTAGGGGATTTGTGTGGATTGCTGTCAAAACTAAGCATGCAGTTGAACCCTCATATGCTTACACAGTCTGAGATGTGTGTGCTATGTGTTAAACATTACAGCTTCTTAGGTCTTTTGCACTGTCCCACATGGTTACAGTTAACATGGTGGAAGTGCTCAGGATGCATATGGGATTGGGCAGAGAAAGGACATAGCTGGAGCTTACTTGGTCAACGAAAATTTAAAATGACAGATATCCGGTATGTGATGAGACTTAAACACAGGATACTAGGACTCATCTAACTTGGGAATTTGAAAACAACTGACAAACCAAGTATGTTCTCACATGACAAATCCAAGAGGAAGCAGTTACAAGGGAATGGATTTGAGACATCTGAAAACCAGGAGAAAACGTATAGTGATGCTTCCCACTGAAATCATGACAGCCTGGGGCTGGCCTGGATTAGGGTTTAGAATTGCTGGACCTATCTGAGGCTCTCCTGCTTGCTTTTTCTAGCTGTAGCTTAAGCATAGTGGGATTGTCTCTTTTTGTAAAGTTCACTGCAATATTCCACAGAGAGTATCCAGTTACCACTCTTTTTCTGTATACCAGAGTTTCCTAAATTCAATTGTTTACATACATGCAGGTGGCAACAGCAACCTTTAGCTTCCTTAATTTCAAATGATCTTTTGCAAATTTAGCTATGACTCAGACTTGCCATTACACTTTAGTGACTCATATTCAGTAGGAGTTGAAGTGGAAAAACTGTACCATTTGTGTTTGTTTGTTCCTGTGTTAATACAGAATGGAAAAGTTTTCTCTATTGCTCCAGGACATTATAAATTTTTGGAACATATAGTAAGTACTTCCAGGTTTATAACGGACAAATATTAACCTGTTTACTGCCTGTGTCTGAAATGTTGAGGGAAATAGTATCTAATTGCTATTCAGACTCAAATATATGAAAGAAACTCCAGTAAGATTAGTATTTTATAAAGATTAAATAAAAGACAATAGGAGATTCCTCTTTCAAAATAAATCCTAAAACCTGATCTCTTTCACTAATTTAAAACAATGCCAAATTTCACAGTGGAGTCACACTGTGGAGACACACTTCCATTTGTCTCATGACCTGAACTGGATTCCCATTACTTTTCTGGTACCCACATTATGGTAAAATATTTCCATAGCAATAATATTCAAAAGAAGGATTAAGGTCCCACCATACTGAGCACACTACAAACTCACACGTATATAGAATTTGGAGCCCAAATTGCTCACAGTTCAGGTGACAGGATATGCCAAACAGAAGGATTAACACATGGGCAGACACTGTATGGCCAGCGCCACAAGTGAGACCCATGATTTCCAGTTACTGTTCCCACAGACACATATATTTAATAGATCTGTGTAGCAGAGAGGCCTCTGGAATACATCCAGAAGGGCAGGGTATTAATGTTTAAACCAATTCAGATCCATATGAGCAAAATCTAAGCTACTTTACACTGTTTCCACAAATAATATGGCAGTGAGAATTAGCCACAGAGCATGAGATGTAACAATAACCCCTTTGGTGAAGACTTTCCCTTCTGGATTCTATTCTCCATCTTTGTGATCTGGCAAACATGGATTCTGTCAGAGGATACTGCAAAATTGAATCTTTATACCTCATAACATGACTGAGAGCAGAGCTCTGGTGGTTTTGGTGGTCACAGTCTACCTTGCAAGATGTTAATATATTTTATACATGTACCTGGAGTAATAAATAGTGCATTATAAAAAAAAAATCAATCTAAATATACTGTCTATCACAGCTATTTATTATATTACTGTCCAAAGAAGATAAAGGAGTGAGTTGGACTTGATGATCCTTATCGGTTCCTTCCAACTTGAGATATTCTATGATTCTATGATTCTCAAGTAATTTTTACTAGAATAAGAAGGTTTCTTATACTGAAATCTAAGGTAATTTTTTAATTTTATTTTTTCACCTTTCCTATACACTGGAAGATTTGTCAAGGTGTACTTAAGATTGGGGGATAGACTCACTGGCATCACACTCACTCCCATGGTCCAGGTAGTGTTATGAGAGCCTCTGAGGTATGTGGGACAGTCTACCTCTCAGAACTGTCCTGCTCTGAACACTGAAAGAAGGGTCAGCATGAGGGAAGTGATCACATCTCCAGCTGCACGGCATTACAGATATCCTTAGTGGTTTCTTTAATGCCGTTTTTCCATCTGCCTCCTTCTCCCCTCTGATCATTTCAATACCTACAGGTGCAAGGCCAGGAAGAGAAGAAATGAGGGGGAGGTGGCCAGCCTGCCACCTTCCTATGCAGTCTTCCTCAAAAAGTAGCAGTCAGCAATTGTGTTTTTTTACCAGACTCAAGAGTGGTAGACAAAGATAATGGAAGACAGAGCTGATCTTGGGCAGATCTTAGAAGAGCCTGAAATTTCCAGATGGGAAGCAGTGGTCAGAGAGAAGCAGAGATGTAAAAGAGGGAAACAAAGTCACTGAGGTCAGTGGATGTCAGGACTGAAGCAGCACAGACAAGACATGAGGCAGAATCATGGGAAAAGCATGGTACATGTTGCTGTAGCTCTTGAGTGTCTGTCAAAAATAGCACAAAGGAAACAGTGCTGCGGGAGTGGCTCTACGCTTCTCCTTAGGAATTCATGGCACACTGCTACTGGTGGTGGCTACTTTCACTTAATGTAAAATTACTCACAGCCCATTTTTTAATGTCAACTCCTGTGCAACACAGCCACTTTTGGGTAAGATTTATATCGAGATCTGATACCTCCTAAGAGATGCTAACGTGTTCAGAGCCGGAATGAAGAAAGGCTCCTCGAAGACTCACTTTACCAAGCTCCACACTGCCAGCGTTGCAATATTGCTCACGAGGCAACCTGGGGACCCCACTTCACCAAACCAGTAATTCACTACACCCTATATTTCTTGAAAGATTGCTCTGCCTTCTCCTGCTCTGCACAGATGCTTGTTGCAGGTTATCATCAGGGCCCTCTCCACAACACTTACCGTCTGTGATTCCCTCCCTACGATGAGGCAAAGGGGGCTGGTCCAACCGTCCTCCCTTGTGTTTTTTAGTGGGCCTCGGCCTCTGACCCTGATTGACAGCTGCACTGGTGTTGCTGTCAGTAGAAAAAGGACTGCTCGGCCGAGGTCTCTGAGAGGAAGAATATGCTTTGCCTAAAAAAAAAAGAAAAAAAAAAAAAAAGAAAGAGAAACCAGATGAAAAAATGTTATTGCCTTGAAATGGGCTGTTCTATTAATGTCTGTTCCGAAACATTAAATCAGGCCTAATTCTCAGAGGCAAGCGAGTGTCCCCTCGAGGTTCCCACTGATGACAACTGCTTTAAGACACACCACAACAAGCGAAGTGATAAAATGGGCATTCTTTTGTCTTTAACTTTTATAATTAAAATTATTCCATCTGTTGTGATAAAACTACTGTATGCCATGTAACTCCTGCCTGCTCTGTGTGCTTAACAGATGTGTCATAACAACTCCTCAGCCTTGAGCAGGGAAGGAAAACAGCTCTGCAATCATATCAAATTTATCTCCTCCAGCCTTCCACTTTCATGTTTACTGAGCCAGATTCTCATTTTAGAGGCTCCCATATGCACTGTATATCTGGAGTAACTCCAGTGAGATAAACATAACTGATTTTGCAAGCTATGTAGCAGGGTAGGTTTGTATATTTAAGGGCTCTCTTTTCTCAAGAAATAAAAATGGGGGTATGTTGAAATGCTAACATTTTCCTGTTCATTTTCAGCACTTTTATATGTTAAAAAAATGTATTCTCACTGAATTTATTCCTCAGATATATATATATAAATATATATATATACACACATACAGACAAACTATTCAAGCTACATGATGTCTCTTAAAAAATATCTTTGATGCTGTTCTATGGAGCAGATGATTAAAAGCCTCATGCAGGAACCGTAGGAGCAGCGCAGTTCATTTACTACATTCACTTCCTCTTATTCTGATGTTTTTATTCAGTTAACTTAACTAGGCTTAATGTTTAATGCCAACTGATGAAAACTAAAGATCACCATCTTTTACTTCCTTTTGTTCATGTGTAGGTTGTTCTTGCCAAGTATCTTGGGCATGCTAACATTTTAATTTTTTTAAAACTGGTAATTAAAATTCTTACATGTTTTAATCCTATCTGCAGTGGAAAATGTACAAGCCAGTCAGAATTTCTGCTCTTTTAATGCTGCTGTAGGCCCAAATGGTGTTAAAGTTGATGGAAAGTGGTAAAATGGCTGTTTGCTATTTTTCTGGTCAACTGAGCTCAAGCTAGGAAGGAGGTTTTTTTATCCTCTGGTTAACTTAGACCTGGGTCTACCCTGCTGTAAATCCTTTCAACAGATGCTCTTACTTCCAACATGCTGTCACATATGACCTGATCTAGATAAGCTTAATCAGGAGTAATATGCAGCTCAGCATAGTGTTTGAAATATTCCCAGTGCAAAGAGGGCAAAGTGAAAAAGTAGCCGTAATCTCTCTAACATGGTGTTTCACATGAATATATACATGTTAGAATAATATGTCACTGTTTGACTTCAGAGATTTCCTGACTCTCTCAGGCTTGCCTTCTGACTGATGTGCACCCTGAGGGGGACACTGCTCCCAGGCAGGCTTGTCTCCCAGCTGCGTCTCT
Source organism: Neopelma chrysocephalum (assembly GCF_003984885.1). NCBI lineage: Eukaryota > Metazoa > Chordata > Aves > Passeriformes > Pipridae > Neopelma > Neopelma chrysocephalum. The sequence continues at coordinate 5,119,229 of NW_020897749.1, forward strand.
GCCAGCTATCAGAGGTTACCACATTTGAACCCCTCAAGTGGACATTCCCTAACACTCCTCTACCAAAAAAAAGCCCAGCTGAACTTAAATGGTCTGAAATCAATGCCTTTGCTAACCTGGCTCATTTTAACTGAAGTGGGTTACAGAACGCCCACCCGAGCAGCTAATTCTGGAGCTGGGAAAAAAGCAGGAACAAACCTTTTGGGGGGGGGCTGGAAACATTAACCTCTATAGCTGGCACAGCTGCAGCCAGACAAAGACAAGTGATCAAACCCTTTTTTCATGGATAAGGATAAAACAGCAGATGAACACAGACAAAATATTAAAATTTCATTTAAAAATAAAAATAAAAAAAATCAGTAATGCAAAGAAATTCAGACACGAGCCTGAAATTCCATCTCAGCTCACAGCACATTGCACAGATGTTTTGTAAAAATAAACTCACATGCAAGTGCAACCAGTGAGTGTAGGATGCAGATTTTTCACACTTATTCTTTTGACTAAAGAAATGTGATTTTTCATTCAGAACGTTGGTTTCAAAAAGAAATAGATGCCAAACATTCTCTTTTATCCCTTCATGAAAAAGAGGCAAAATAAATAGCACTGACCTGAATCAGACATGGGGCAAACACAAATGATGTGCAGACTCCCAAAACACATTTTTCAATGCACTTAATAGCTGATTACAGCATCTTGTATTTGTATGCAGCCCTTCCAGTAAGAACTGCTGAGCAGTGTCAGACTTTGTAGCAGATTTAGTGTGTGTAAGTGGAGGCAAGGATGAATCCACTAATTCTTGATTTAATTTCCCGAGGGTGTTAAAAAGGAAATCTGTCTGAACTTCATGGCAAGTCACATGATGGCTTCTGGAAACTGGAATCAAAGTGCCTGGCAGGAGAGACACATTGCATCTGGATTTACCAGCGCCTCTTATGCTTGGCAATCAAACATTCCCACGTGAGGCCATCAAGTTGGACATCTCCTTTAGTATCTACCGGTGAGAACATTTCACAGCTGTTCTACATGGGTGAAAATAACTGTCCAGACTGCAAAGGAGTAAAGAGTCAGGACCTTCAGACTCCCTCCAGAGCAATGAACAGAAATAACACTGCTGCTTCTCCACTGCTAGACACCACTTTGCACTGTGGGGGCTGATGGTCCGTACCAGGCACATCTGACCGATCCCCACTACCCTGGGAGGCATCATCTCCTAATGAAACTGCAGTGAGCACAGGGGAGCTACTTCCATTTGCTGAGGTTTCTGTGAGGAAAAAGAAGGGAGGGCTGTTTGTTTACATGTGGGTTTTATTTTATTTCCATTTTGCCTGCTGGATCATTAAGAGAGTAAGAGGGTAATAATCATAAAGTCTCTACCACAACTGCTAGATACTTTTTTGTACCCTACACTCTAATAGTCTGTCTGAGGAATTACACACGTGCACTCGGTTTAAGTGCATTCGTGACCTAATTAAGCTGGGAAAATACAACTGACAAGAGGGCTCTCAGCCTTTTCTTGTATTTTCCATTCACATTGCTACAATAAGAAATCATATTTATTTTTAAATACCTATGTGTCTGTGTGCCTATTTACTTCTCTTATGCATGTGTTTATGGTGGGAACTGCACTTCTCAAAGGTCTGATAGAAGTGACATTAACTTTGAGTTAATCGTTGCATTAACTTTTACTGACACCAAGAACACCACAAAAAAAAAAAAAGTTTGGGAAGGATTTGCTCCTTTCTTTTAAGACTTAGAAGACTCTTCAAGCACATATTTTAAATTATAGTTTGGCCATATGTGCCCATAGCAGATGAGTGAAGGTCTACATCGGTTCTTGCTTTGTCTTACTTTGTTTTTTATCAAAGGATGAGGCAGATTTACTCAGCCAATTTTCCACAGTGTAAGAAGCTACTGAGGGTTTCAACTATGGTGAAATAACTACCTTTTAAGGATGCCTATATTTGACCAAAGTCAGTGGCAAAAGTGCCAGTGGTTTGTGAAAAGCCGTATGTGTTCACCTTCTAGTTTGTTGGAGACATAGGACTTTGCCATCAACTCTTTTCGTTACTCCTAATGTCCTTAAAAGGTGGTATTTGCCATGAAGTCATTGCATGCAGAAAGAGTGACATTTTTCAGGCCTAACATGTGAGACATTTCTCACAAATGCACATATATTACTGGAGGAGAGACTTCACACCAGACTAATAGTGAAAAAATTTAAATGACAGGAATATTATTGGATCTGTGGGCAGGAATTGGCTGAGGAAGCATAACAAAAATATGATCCAAGCTCAAACTTTGCTATTAGACTTGTGGATTCAAATAATTAGTAATTTTTGCTTTTTTTATAAGACTAAGAAAATGCAATACATTCCTTTTTCCCCCTCAGAATATTTAAAGATCATTTTTCCTTATTTTTTTTAAATAGAAATAAGACATATGAAGCTTTAAAAATATGAACTAAATTATATTTAGTTTTCATTAATTCATTTTAGAAGATTGGCTGTTTTCAAAAGCAATAGTCATTTAACCTTTTTTACATTTTAGTTGGCAGCTCAGTTGGCATAACTAAAATTAAATTTTATCAAAATATATTAACTTATTGAATCAAGTATTTTAAAATCAGCTATTAATAAAGGTTTTAAACAGTTTGCATTGTTAACAATAAAAGCACACCAATTCACCCCATGCTTAGAAAAACTTCACAGAAAAATACACTTTTCCAAGAAGAAATGCAACAGAAGAGCAGGGATGGAGATAATAAATATGATCTTTATCACTGGAAACGTGAATGATTGTGAGGAGATTTTTCAGAAAATAAGATCATCAAAACTGTAAGGCAGAATTAGTGATTTCTTCACTGAAATATTAAATGGAGCATTTGTCAGTAAATAAACGGCAGAGTCAGTACAGAGGGAAACTGCAGCAGATCGAAGGTGCAGATTAAAAGTTTGTGCTATTCACTACTTCAAATGACCAAAAATGAAACACAATGCAAAGCTTCATTGAAAATATACCAATAAAAATATCTCCATCCACCTTATTCCATGCATGTTAGACAAGTGTGAGATGCGGGTTCACTGAGAGAAGAGAAGAATAGGCAGAGACACCCTTCATGCAGAGAGCATCAACTTTGAGTCTACAAACCTGTTCTTGTCAGGCTGGTTCCATCCAGCCTAAAACCAGCTTTATCTGCTGCTGCAACCAGTGCTTGTGCAAAACTGCCGCTGGTAAAGATCGAGTCATCTGAGGAGCTACCTACACTAGATCTATGACTAGAAAAGTTACGGTCCTCATCAGACGCAGAACCCCATCCATTTACCATTGAACCTAAAAACAAATGTAGGGGTCTAGTGAGTTGTGCACGTTTGATACCTTTTGATCATCTAAAGCTTAAAGACCCAATTAATACGTCCTTTCTCAACAGGAAACCCAAAGTTCATTTGACAGAGCTTGGTACAAAAGAGCAATATTCAGCTAAAGCTTAAAGACCCACTTAGTATGTCCTTTCCCAACATGAAACCCAAAGTTTATCTGATGGAGTTTGGTATAATAAAGCACTATCAAAGCTAAAAGGGATCTCATTCACAGATTGCTCCATGTAGTTCGATCCTATAAACAAAATTATACATATTCTCTACAAATGTGAAAGCTCCATAATAAATTCTTTTGAAAGTTGATAGGTCTTTCCTGGAATTGAAATGAATGTGATTGGTTTATTTTTTCTTTTTTTTTTTTACTTGACTTATTACAAACCAGTATCTAGTTTGATATTTGCAAAACCAAGTTTAAATTTTGGACAGCACATGTGTAAATCTTGATAGATATGGCTAAAGTCAGACCAAAGCTTCAAGAGCTATTCTGAACAAAACTGGTTTTGTGTCATTTTGTCAATCAAAACCTTAAAATAAATGAGCAGTTTTAGTGGCCTGAAGAAAGCTGATCTAAAGTAGTTCATTCTAGTGGACTAAAGTAACTTTTTTAAAAGGTTAGAAATAATTAAGATTCAAGAGTAGAGCAAATATATGTTCAAATTTAATACTGAGTCAGTCACCAAGCCAATGTTGGCCCCGTGGAACCTTCTAACCATGCATTACCATCACTGCAGGAGACGAAAGTGATAACAACATCATAAAAATGCAGTCAGAAAACCAGACACCTGAAAAAGCATATGAAAGAAACATGGAAATCTTGACATAACTAGAATGTAAAGAGCAAAATAGTGAAGGAAGGATTAATCTTATTTGCTCTTCATTCATATTTTCCAGGAATGGAGCAGCTGTGCTAATGAGTTACCAAGTCCAGCTGAGGTGCAGAACTACCAGAATACTTTTGGGACCTGAACTGCTGCAGGGCATTGGGTGGTGCTATGTAGACACAGCAAATTGTTCTGACATAGTATGGGCACCTATCTTGAAATACCTGAAATCTGCTTTTTAACAACAGTCACATATATATGCTGAAAAAAAAAGCCCCCCAAAAAGCCCAGCAAACCCATGAGAATCTGCAGAGAACTGGTTATCAAAGACATGAAGACACAGGGGGAGGGATGGTCCTGATTTAAGTACTCAGTCAGCACAGCTGAACTTGCACAAACATACATAAGATGTGCAGCAGAACAGTAGCCTTTTTCCAATCCATGTGCAAGAAAGTGTTATGGCATTTAAAACTGCTAAGTAGTAAATCAATAATGACCCGCTTGTTAGCATCAAACTGATAGGCTAATTAACTAATGGCGGTGTCAAATATGAAAAACATCCAGCAAAAACGAGTCATGAGTACAATACATGAATACTGGAATTCAGTACCGTGCTGCACCACAAAGCCCAAGAACAATGGGTTATTTTGTGATGCTGTAGTGCCCAAAGCTTTTAATGTCAGTGAAGTGGCAGGCTATAATAACAAAAGCCCATGCACTCCTAAGATACAAGAAAAGAAACAGAAGAGGTCTGTGGAGGTCTGACAGGCAGAAAGTGTGTTAAGTGCAACAGAGAGTGACAGAGTTCGATTCTGCTTGCCAAGAGCACACATAAAATTGTTATTTTCCAAACAGACTCGACCTGATGCAGACAGATGTAAGGGAGCCCAGATAGCAGCAAGGGAAGGCTAAAACTGAATTTCCTCTGAGAAGACAGTTTGTGAACTAACAATCAAAGTGCGATAGGATATCATAGAGAATGGGGAGTAAAGAGGCTTAGCAACAGTTACTGATGATGTATGAAAAGAGATACTACAGATAAAACACTTCATGAAGATTTAAGAAAATGAAATGCTATAGCTGAGGACATTTTCAAACAATCGCTTATCGACATGCTCTGCAAAATATGTAAGCACAAGCTGAAACATGAAAAATACAACTAGAGCTGCAGATATCAAAGGACGATACTTGGATGTTAAAAATTTAACATGTATCCCATTAGTTTCAGAGACCAAGGGTTTTGTGTGATATGTTCTACTCTCTATGTAGAGACGTATAAAACCATATACTGTACAGAATAGTTATTGTTTTTGGTATCATAGTCCATAAGACTATGGATATTTTAAAAGAACTTTTAATTTCCTCTTGCTCATGTTGCTCTGTCCGTTTGCTAACCCCTCAGCTGTTACACAACATACAATACACATTGCAATTGGGATGGGACACTTGCAGGGTATGTCTAGTAGCTATTTTTCATCTACTCTTTGAAGGACTGGATTGTCATTCAATCCAAAAAAATAAGCCACGTTTTAAGTATGAAATATATTAAAAATCTGCAAAAGCCCATAATGCTCTCTCCTAGTGTGTGTGAAAGCAGCTATTGTTCTACACACTCATAGATATGCCACTTTTTCTAAAAATACCTAAATTTTAACTGCTGTTATCAGACTGCCAGTTTTGTAGGCTAACCCTATAGAAAAGTCCTGTTCCTCAACTCCTTCACATTCCCATGGACAGCAAGTATTATCAAGGCTGATAATACAAGGCAGAGTGTGCTCTGCCCAGAGATCACTCCCCCTTGCCCTCTTCTCCAGCAGCTGTGCTAGGAGGGACCTGTCAGGCTGGAAGTCAGTTCTTGCAGGGATGTGAGTTTTGCTGGGACACCACGACCTCACCTGGAGTTCTGCATCCAGTTCTGGCATCCCCAGCACAAGACAGATATGAAATCTGTGAGTGTGTCCAGAGAAGAGCCACCAAAATAATTAGAGTGCTGGAAAACCTCTCCTGTGAAGGCAGGCTGAGAGAGCTGGGGTTGTTCAGCCTGGAGAAGAGAAGGCTCTGGGGAGATCTCACTGCAGCCTTTCAATATATAAAGGGGGCTTACAGAAAAAACAGAGAGAGACTTTCTGATAAGGTCTACAGTGGCAGGACTAGAAGCAACGTTTTTAAACTGAGAGTAGGTTTAGATTGGATATTGAGAAAAAATTCTTTACTATGAGGGTGGTGAGGCACTGGAACAGGATGCCCAGAGAAGCTGTGAATGCCCCATTACCAGAGTGTTCAAGGCCAGGTTGGATGGGGCTTGGAGCAACCTGGTCTAGAGGAAGGTGTCCCTGTCCATGGCAGAGGGGTTGGAACAAGATGACCTTTAAAGGTCCTTTCCAACCCAAACCATTCTATGATTCTGTATGAAACTTCTGGTTGCTGGAAGCAGAGGCAAAACTTTTTATAAGTGCTGAAGTCAGCAAGATACCCTGAGACACACACGGCACCCACAGCTGTGTGAGACCAGGGAGCTAAAGGCGAAATGTCTACATTACTTCTACTGATTCCAGAGCTATTCGGTTTCCCTGCATAAACAATTTCTTTTCCCCACCAAAACTCGCAGCAGTGAAACCCTTTTTGCTTTGACCTGCAGAGGTGTGGACATTGCCCAGAAGGTATGGGAGTGCTGGAGCCCAGCCTGGGCACCTCAGGCCACCACACAGCTGTGTTAACACAGCACACGTGGTGACTACTCGTTTAAAGGCATCCATCCACTGGCCTCTTGTTTTCCAAATCAGATGCACATTTGTTTTTCTCTGAATAAAGGCAAAATAAGAGATGCTGACGTTCCTTTCAGATCAACTGTGCATTTTGAAATGGGATGAAACAGGCTTTTAGTGTCTCCTTTACATGCAGCTCACTATGTGTTTTCCAAGAGCGCATTTGAGTTTTTACGCTTTCTGGCAACTGTAAATTTTACTCTTGCTGACAGCGGCAGTAAATGCTTTATGCAGAACAAAATCAGCCCTGTGAAAAGTTGAACTCTGTTTTCTTGCTCCATAAAATATCTCTTGGTGCTAATGCAAACAGAAAGCTTCTTTGCTCTCAGGGAAAGGTGAGGGGAATAGAGGTGCTAGCTTCAAGTAGACTGCATTGCTACCGCTTTTAGTGGCATTTTGCTGGCAATAAAAATGCTGTTTTTCTTTGTAAAGTGTGCTGTTGCTTTACTTAAAAATAAAAATATCTAACGCACTTGTGAAATAGAAGCTGCTCACAACAAAGCTAACACTTCTGAAAATTCCATTGGATACTTTTCTGTACGTACCAAACTCTATGTGCATGCTTAAACTGAAGAGATGATGTCACTGGTACTTTCATGTGTATGCATATGTGCTTTCCTTCAAGACCATCAAGCACAGAGTAATGTTGGGTCCCTGCTCCCCTGCAGGTTTGGTTTTTTTTTTTGATGGAACAGGGATGGACTCCCTAGATTTGTGAAGAATGAGTGACACCCTTGGGGACTGATGCTACTTCAGCTGAAATCAGTTACAGATTTCTCTTAGCCTTTGTAGAGGAGAAAGACATTATCCTCTCTTGGATATGTCTGACCACTGCCATGATTGCAAAGAAGAAATGCCCACTGATTTTGGTGAAAGTGATGGAATAGAAGGGGAAATAGTCATTGTACCACCAAAATAAGAATGAATAATAGAAGGGTCTAAATGCAGATTATAATTATGACCACACTTCAAAACCTAGACTTTTTCTCATACTTTACATCATACTTCACCATAAATGCCTGAATATTTAAATGTATACGCCTGGAATAAACCCCTAAGTTTTAAATTTTTTATTTTGGGGCAGGAAACACTAAACAAAAGGAGGTAAAAATCATGCATACATATTTGGCACTTCACAGGTCCAACCATACTTAATGCCCTTCATAAACATCTAATGAAAAATGAATTTATGTCACTTAGCCAAATTTATTTCTGTTTGCATTCCATCTTTTGAGATTTTTTTTGGTTTCCATATTGCTGAAAGGCACAAAAAAATTCTCAAATTTATTCAAGCTGTTAGAAAAGAAATGCACACAGAACATTAAGTAGTTGCTCAAATGTTGCTGAGCAGTAAAATACTATGATAAAGTGGCATCTTGCTGTGTCTCTATTACTTCTTCAGCACTAAAATTAATTTATGATCAGTCATCAATTCATTTACATGTCATTTTATGCTAAATCTATCGTTGCTGATGAATGCATATCCCTAGATCCATTAAGCTAGAGTAAAGTCTGTGCTTTATAATATGACCCTGCTAATTGTTGCATTACCATTTTTATGAGATACAAAAAGTAGCAGTTTCCTATTTTCTGAGCACATATTTAATCCATGAAACACATTCTACCTATTAAATGCAATCTGTCTTAACTGCTTATAAAATAGAATTTTTTGCAATAGGTATCCCTAAGCAAATCAATATAAATATTGAGCTCTGCTATGGTAAAATATGGCTCATGAAAATGATATTGTGCAATTTTCAAGAATTATTCCATTTGTGCTCTGACACAATGAATGAAAAACTTTTTCCATACAGACAGTGATAAGTGATTTTTTTAACCAAGACCAAAACATGTCAAATAAGGGATATTCTTCCTTGCTGAGACATACAGCCTACAGAGATTTTTATAATTTCCGATCTATACAATTCTATTGAAAAAAAAAAAATTGTTATCCATTTGCTGTGGCACTGTTTACAAGAATATCTCTCTGTTTATGTCAATTTGTACCAGTTAGGTAAAAGAGGGCTTGTTCTAATTTCCATGCTAGTTAATGGGTGTATCTCTCCCCTCAGTTAAAATGCACCAGGACTGAAGATACAACAGCTTGCACTACCAGCTTCACTGGTGGTGCTGCGGGAGGAGAAAATAAGGAAACGGGAAAGAAAACCCCCAAACCATAATACTTAAATCTGAAAAAACTAGCTGTGTTCTTAGTGATTTCAGTGAGAGGCAAATTAATTTCTCATATGGTCATCAGATGCAATTAATTAAATCTATTAAAGTAGAATAATATAACAGACTCTTTATGATCATTCATGCCATAACTCTGCACAGCAATTCATTATTAAGGCAAACATTAAACATAAGCAAAAGAAAATACATATTTCATTGTGTCTCTGAAAGCAAAAAACAACCCTAAATAATCATGAATTAAAAGTGAGCAAAAGTTTTACCACTGCTTTCCAGTTCTTTCTTTTTATTTCTTTTTTTTTTTTTTTAAAGCAGAATCAGTGACTAGTTATCCTAACAAACTGGAAATGGAGAAAAACTTCAGCTTTAATTTCATATTCCATCCCACAAACATTCAAATCCAAACCTCCCTCCCCGAGTTCTCTTTGCCATATCTGGAGAATGTTAAGACACAGTCACTGTGCACTCCTCCTTTCTTTGCACTTTATTATACACGTCAACATTATGTCTCTGCCACCTGCAAAGAGAAAAGCTTAATAGCGCAGATTAAATCCTTGTCTGAATCTTCAGCTAGCTGTAACTAAAACTCAAGGGCCTGGAAGACAACTCGACTTTTAAATAGTTTAAAGCAGCAACACTGTGGTGTCAGAGGAATTTAGTAGTTTGCGCTTTGGCTCAGGCAGTGCCAGGGTTTCCCCTCAGAGAATCCCACATTTTGGCACTCAGTGAAATCCTGGGTCTCAGCTCAGCCAGGAAGAACAAAGCACCATTTCAATCCAAGAGCATGCTAACAGTACAGGGTGAGGAAACTTGCCCTGCTCCCTGCACAGCAACTCTATTTGAGGGAAACCTGGACCAAGGGATGTCAGTATAGATTTCTCACAAACACCAAACTCACAAGGCACTTCAAAATGAACAGAAATATTGCTTCATCTGGGTCAGATATTCTCATTTGTCTCCATTTTCAAATATAATGTTTAGAGAAGTGAAAACATGGTCTAAAAATTCCTAGGAAAATGCTGGTTTAAGTCACCAAAGGTTCTGTGAAAAGAAGTAGCTTATATATTCTCAGTGCAATAAAACAATTTAGTTGTTCTACAGTATTTTAAAAGCAATCAAATTGAAGAATGAGAAACAGCTTGGAAACAATGAAAGCAATTTGCTGTATCCTCATTAACAAGAGTAAACGCAGCCTGGAAGAGTTAACAGAAACAGATAAACAAAAATTAAGATTCTCTTTTGGAAAAAAAAAATCCCGAGTATAATAAGCAGTTTCCTTCCACCCCTTAAAAAAATCAAGCCCAAAACAAACCATCCTAAAATCAAGGTTTTACCCATGTAGTAAACGAGGAAAACAGAAGCAGTCTTGTTATTTGTATATTTTGCCATTTTACAGATCATTTAGACTAACACTCTGAGTGTATTTTTTGTAAGGCTGTAGTTCCCTAATTGTTTTAAGTTAATCTAAGCATTGGCTATATGCTATAGGGGCAATCTATCATCCTGCTTCCCTTCCAGCTGCACATTCCCTTCCTGCAGTGCCAGCACACACCTTGCCATGCGGTGAACCAGATCAAGGAACAGATCCAGCAAGTAATTAAACAACCAAAAGAAAAAGCAAAAGGAAACCCCTAATTTTCACCTGGATGAGGCCACATCAAGATAGTGGTGGTGATGAGTGGGAGTGCATTAAATCACCTAAAGTACACTCCCAGTCTACACAATCAGGTTTTGCCCAATTTCTTCTAAAATAACGCAGCAGGAAGTTTTTAACATTCCAACTACACTTTTAACATCCCAATAATACAACAAGATTTATAAATATTATAAGAAACTTGAATGTTATACATAAAAGGTTAAATTGTAATAAACACAAAAGTTTACAACTTGGAGCAGGAATACAGCTATTCCGTATTTGCTCTAGGTGGTCCAAAATATCAGGTGAAAATGCAAATGTGAAATCATTTTCTGATTTACAGATACATAAACATTGGCATATTAATATATACCAAATGAGAAATATATACAAACCCAATTTTTTTTTTAATTGCTGTATTACCACTGCAAAACTCCTACTGCATTCTTAATAGAAAGACTTCTGAGCCATTAGTGAAATATGCAAAAATATGCAGAATTATAGCCCGAAGGAGATTATGCTGGAAATTCAAGCAAAGTGACTTAACATACTCATGCACTAATAAGTTAACCTTCTCAATTCAGGGATTTAAACTTTAACTCTATGGCCTTCAGTCGAATCTGGGTTTCAAATCACAGCAGCAGAGATACAATTCTTAAATCTTAATTAGATTGGTAAGCAGTCTGGCCCAAGGGTGAAGGAAAACCTGGAAAGTGGGATTAAGCTACACACTATTTCGTTCAACAAGGGAAAAGGAAGAAAATTTACAGGTATTGATGCTCCATCACTGTCATATTTGCCCAGTGTTTTCAGAATAGCAATCCTTGGAATTTCAAAGGTCCAGAACAATGAGATGGAATTCAGTGGCACTGTGGTAGTAAGTTGTACTGAACAAGTCTCCCTTAAGGTACAACTAACAATCAGTATTTGCCTGCTGAGATCAGACTGAAGCAGCACCCACCAGCTTTCATGAGCTATAGACACTGGCACATTTGGGACATTCATGTCTTTAGTACCCCTGCACCTTATGGACACACTATATCATATAGAGGCCCAAGTTCAACATAAAGGGAAATACACTGATGCTTAAAAAAAGGACATTATGTATTTTAAAACCAAATGTCTTTCACTGCCTATATTTCTCCAACAGTCATTTTATTCATTCAGATCCTGTGCATTAGTTTAGCATGGCTTTCTAGATCCCCTTTGATGATGTTGGAGCTTTCCAAGCCATGCAAAGGGCAAGAAGCAGCGAGGGAAGGAGGGTCAGAATATTTAAATAGCTTTACTGAAAGGGAACAATTACTAAATTCAGCAATACAAAGTAGGTTTAAAATACACATTTTCCTACAGAAATGTTACATTTACTCTAGAAATAAATGCTGTGGTGATCTAACTGCACTTACTCTGAAGTCTTTAACTTCCTTGTGTTCATCTAGGAAAGCATTTCCCCAGCAAAATATCTAAAAGTGCTTTAAGATAACATTTTTATGCTGCTTCTGATTTATGAAATATATATTCCTAAGCTGAGGTCTCCCCCCTCCTTTTTGTGTAACTGTCTTGCTTCTCTAGTAGAATGAACTTTTCATGAAAGCTAGGATATAATTGAGTTTTCTTTCAAGTCTTTAAAGCTTTTTAAAATTCATGAATTTTCTTATCATTTTGCAGCAAAGCAAAGTATTCCCAAATCCTTCTTTAACTTTAGCGTTTAGTATTAACACATTTTAAACGTTTCAGAAATAGAGTGGAATCAATTTTCACTTAGAAAGTATTGGACTGATGATGTATTTTGCTGTTAGGAACAAGCTGGATTCACTGTTAACTGTGTTTAGTTACCTGTCACAGAGCTGTCTAGATTGTCCATACTGGAGCCTGGAGTATGCTCTAGACCTCTTAGTGGCCTACTGATTTCTACAGTTTCTTCTTCAATATCATCTTCATCATCATCCTCATCTGGAACATCTGTTTCCAAATCTGAAATAAGGTTTCCAGATACATATCCTAGGGGTGGAACGGGAGCCTGAGGAGGTTGTGTATTGCTTTGGATGTGCCTGCACAAACAAACAGGAAAAGTTATCAGAATGGATGAGACTTTGTACCCCACGGTCAACAAAATACAAAATACAAGCTTTTCAACAGGTCCCAAAGTGGATTTACAAAATGTGCTTGTTAGGTTAAACTCAAGAAAAGACAGTTCAGTTATTCACCATAGCCTCTAATACCAGATTACTTGCACACTTTCCAGTCTTAAATATACTTCTCCTCCTCTAGGATGGGGAAGGTCAAGACTGTCCTTTTACAGATGAAGAGCGATATACACAGAGGCTGCATAAATCAGGTAGGAAACCCACAGAAAAGCACAATTCTGAATCCCAGCCTAGCATGTAAGTGTCTCACCCAATATTCCACCTTGCAAATCACACATTGAACCAAACTTAAATTTCACTCCTTCTGCTCAAACAGACACAGTGCCCTGAAGCAGAAGTCACCCTAAGGAGGAGGAAATGGCCAGCAGGACAGGAGAAATTTTCAAGTCCAGTGAACACATTATCAGTGAGGCCTTTTCATTTTGCTTTATTCCAAGTAGTTTAATTGATTTAATTGCAGCAGTATTAGGGCATGCATGTGTGAAATTACTGTATGCAGCAGTCACAAATAAAAAAAAGAAAAAAAAAGATAAAAAAGTCACCCACAGGATAGCTAAATGGCCAAAGGCAAGCATGGGATTTGGAGTCTCATTTGCCTGGTCTCTGAGAGGATACAGAGGAAAACAACACCATCAGCTTTTAAAGCAGCATTCCCTACAGCACAACAGGTACACCACAAGCTGTGCCAGGGGACCCAGGCACGACTGGTCTTGGCACAAGAGCATGTACCATGCTTAAAATTGCTAACTTAGGCACGTAGGAATCCTTGGGTGAGTGTACATGAGGTGCCATGGCCTGATTCAAATCGGCAGCACTCTGGATGGGACCCAGGATTCTGCTGCTCTCTTGCTTGGACATCAGTATAACAGAAAAAAATTACAGCTGTCACGTGTTTGGTTCTGTGCTTTACTATATTTTCAATGAAAACTTTGTGCTGTATTATTGCCTACACTCAATGAGTACAGTAATTCTCTTTATTCATTGAGCTTTCTCTCCCCCTCCCCATAATGTAAATCTACCAGATATGACAATGTCACAGTAAATCTTATGTACCACTGGAATCACTCTCCACCTCTCTGTAGGTTTTAACTTATAGCTTATTCTGAACCTTATTTGCAGAGCAAATGCTTCCTTTTCGATATACAACCCCCTTGTGATTAGCAGTTCTTGAATACTTTTCTTCCTGGACACCAGGTTCTTAGCTATGCAGTGTTCAAAACACTGTGCTAAAGGGCACTACCATCTAACTAACCCTCAATAAACAGTGTGATTAGCTCCCAGTCAAGCAAAATGCTTAAGTATATGCTTAATGTTAAGCTTGTGATAGAACAATTGAAGTCAATTTCTCATGTACTTGTAGTTAAGCATATACTTAAGTGATTTGCTGGATCAAGGCCATAATGATTATGTACTTTTCCAGTAATCTCTAATGTGCTCTTTCTTAAATTCCTAGTTGTCTTTTCTCTATATTTTTCTCCTGTTACTCCCACAGTAACCTATTTGACAGGTCTCATCTTTCTGCTTTGCTTTCCCCTCTCTCTACACTGGACAGGTTAACTTTGTAAAAAGAAAACTAAGAAATCTCCCTTCCCAGTTAAAACAAGTCAGACTTTCTACTGACTTCGAGCAGCACGACACATGTCCAGCCAAACAATATAAAAGCATTCAACAATTCCATTGCACAAAAATCACTTGTATTTCCAACCCTCAATATTTACTCCAGTACCTGTAAGGTTTTCAGTATGAAAAAAAGTTATCTCCTCGATTTTTTTTCCCCCTATAGTTTCAGGCTCAATTACTGTGACCTTACCCAAGAACAACATTAAAATCTGTATATTCCTAAGTGCATTATGAAAGTTCCAAATCAATTTTCATTTCTCCAAAGAGGGAGCAAGACCTTTCCTGTCAGCTGCAAGAGGCTTTGCTGCAGTGTCCTACTCCATTATCGGGTGCCTGGACTGGAACCCGAGGTTTGTAGGGCATAGAAAGGGTAACAGCTGCAAAATGCAGCAGCGAGTCACTGTGCTGGCAGGGTGTGCATCTGTGTGCTGGCTCAGAAGTCAGCCACCTTCAATGGGCCAGGTCTAGCTGCTGCCTGGGATTTGGGCCTGTCCCACAGGCAGGCAGGGTCCGCGCTTGGCAGTGTGGCACTGCAGCGGGACCAAAGTACCCTGTTGATTGAGTGCAGATTGCAGACAAGCCTCGAGGCTTCCACGGTGTCCAGGGAAAACAGCTGGCTTTGATTTGGCACCGCCTGCCTACCTGCCTGATCTATTTACGGGAGCTCAAGCTGAATAACTTTGTGGCTTTATTTACCAGGGAAGAAAGGCTGCTCCTCTGCTGGCAGCATGCCATTCAGTAACTAGCTCTACTCCTCTCCTCTGAGATTCACGGGCTTTGTCTGGGTAGAAAAGTTGTAAAAGGACAACTGCTGCTTAGGGAACATCCAGGAAGCAACTGACCTTCACCGTATCCCCAGCCTGGTGCACTTGACAAGTTCTTTTTTCAGTCCCTGAAGAGATTGTTTCTGTTTGTTTTGCAGGGGAAATGTTACTGTGGTATTTGCTTGCTCTTCCTTTAAATAGGCATAAAGCACTCTAAAACACTAGATCCATTTTGTAAATACTAACAACTTTCTTCCCGTTATTTCTGGGTTTTTCCTATGAATCAGAAATTCTCATGGTATTTCAAACTACAGTCAGAGATGCAAATGCTTCATTCTCATGTGACACCCTGTAAAAGCTGCTCTAGTGCTATTTCAAGTGACTATCATTATTTTCAATGATTTTCAGGAATTTAGAATCTCATTATTTTTGAAAATCCTAAAAAATTCATATCTTTTGCTAGCCTGAAAAGAGAGTACTCTTGACCGTATAAAAGCTGTCAGTAGGTGGGTGTTAACTACTTAGTTGAGTATATGTAAAATTTCAGAGGAACATTGTTTTTACATGCTTTTAGACAAGATTTAACTTATTACCAAGCATTAAGATTTAAAAAGCACCTACTAATGTTTAAGGCTTTCACACTCCAGACATAGTTTTATTATTTCTTCTTCCATTTTACTTCTTTGGAAATATTACTGAAATGTTGTTAAACACAGTCAATATTTATGTCATAGAAGAATAAATTATTATTATTATTATGCTTTCCTTTCCCAGATCACAAGTGCCCCCTTCAAACATTTACCATGTCTGCTTTGCTATATCAAACTGGTAAGCCCTTGTTAATTCATCAAGGTGAGCTTGAAGCATTGGCTGCATCTCCTCTCGTGGGGAAGGCGTGAGGGTTGCAGTCGACTGCTGCCCAAAGGAGATGGCAGGTGATGAAGCTACTCCTCGGACAGGAGGTGTGGGAACACGATCATCATCTTCTTCAAGCTCATCCTCCATGCCCTGATGTAGGTAGGTCTGAACTGGCAAAGGTGGACACCAACCGTCACTGTCGTATCTAAAATGAAAATCAAATAAACTTAGTATTTATCAAAACTCATCTCTGCCACACAGTAGAGGGTGTAAAGGGCAGGCAGGATTTCTGCTATAGCTATAACCCTCACACACAGTGGAAGTTTTTAACATTTAATGAAAATAGGGTCATAATTGCTTAAATTGGCCTTACCGAGTCAGTTTAATTTTTCCCACAACAGCTAAGCAGCTCGAACAAGAAGCGCAACAAAAAAATTACTGACCCGTTATCACATTTGTTAATGGTGATTAGATAATGTTACACCACAATCAACAACAGCAATGAACTAACTCGCTTCCAGGATCATTAATCTAGGAGAGTGCATGAAGATTGACCTAGACATGAAAACAGCAGCATTCTTAAAAGGTAGAGCAAGCCTTACATAGTTGCACTTATGGAGTTATTTACTTCCGTCCTCCCCTTTGTCTACAAATTTACTCTTTGTTTCTATTTTGAAGCTACACTTTCCTCATAAATGCTGGTCTTCCCACACTGCAAATATGTTTCTCCTCTGATGTGTAATACATTCATGTCACAGCAGCACTGACCCTAAGCATATGCTGTGTCAAAGCACCAGCTGATAAGGTACATCTGCCAGCACCCCACCTCCTAACCAATCTGTACTGGGACTCACCTAGACACTGCTGAATTTCTGAACACTTTCAACACACCTGCCCAAAGTAAGTTAAAAGATAAACAACTACCAGTATTCTTGAACACTAAATTCTTCTCTTTTCATATATAAGGAGTGTTCTCAAAGGTGTTTGTGGTTCAATTTTTGCCTTATACCAAAGCTGTAAGGGGTGATCAGGGCTAGAAACAGAAGCGCTATATTTAGTTATCACTTTTTATGTAAGCTTCACCAGCAAGTCAATCCTTTTCAGTCTCT
Organism: Neopelma chrysocephalum; assembly: GCF_003984885.1. NCBI lineage: Eukaryota > Metazoa > Chordata > Aves > Passeriformes > Pipridae > Neopelma > Neopelma chrysocephalum. Next base: position 5,136,516 of record NW_020897749.1, read on the forward strand.
CTACTCATCACAGGACCTTTCAATTCAGTGTTGTATTACAGTATCATCTCGGGATCCTGTCCCTTAGAGACACTGGCATCACTCAAGGTGTACAGGCCTTAGTGACTGTGGTCATTCCCTGTGCATTTTCTCCCCAGAGTAATTCCCTAATCTGAACACAGCTTCAATTGGGCACAGCTCTGCTGATGATCACAGCACTCAAATCTCAACTGTCTGCTTCTCCCATCTTCAAAACACCCAGTCAGTCAGCAGGTCCCTTGAGCATCAGCACACATTTCTTCTTAACTCCCAGTGTATTCCAAAATAACTCAGAATAGACAGTTGTTTTTTTCTAAAGGCAACCAGACAACCCAAAGCTCTCATAGCTCCTTCACTGTCAAACCATCTCACTCTCTAAAGGCCATTTTCCAAGCATCATCTACTAAGTCACTTTATCTTCTTTCCACCTTCAAGGACTGCTGACAAGGTCCTTTTTTCTGCAATGCAGGCAGGCAAAGTGTTGTGCTACACAGTTAATTTCTCAAACCAGTTTAAGAATACTCCTTTAAGGCTTCTGATTCGGAAGGAAGGAACTACCAATTTCCCCGAGAAAAATGAATTACTGTCAATTTTCTCAAGTATGAAGCCAGGTTACAGAAATGCCAGGAACACTGAGATGGAGAAGCTTCAAAACCTGTATTATGAACAAACACTTACTTTAAGCAAAACTCATAGATTTCTAAAATTAACTAGACTACCTTTTCCTTATTCAGACTCTATTTAAAAGCACAGATTCTGGATAGCTAAAACAACTTGATCTAACCATCCAAAAGTCTATGGAAGACATATTTGGTAATTAACACTGTTATTACTTTAAATCTATATGTAGTTATAACAATATATAGATACACAAATACACATATGTGTACAGAGGTGAAAATAAAGGCTGGATCTTAACCCTTGGCATTTAGGAGCTTTTCACTGTTTGATCATTACCATTATCATAATACAGAGATTTAAGAAAATGTTACATGATACATACTCATCCTTAGCAGACAATTAAGATATGGCCAGCTGTAATTTCTCCTTCCTAACAATACTCGCTCGTGACATTTGCACCCAAAGCTGAAGGGACCATCCTAACTCATGCTGCTAAAAATGTACAATGCAACAACTCTTTCACTTACTTTTGCTCTCGCAACCTCATGCTTAGGTATAATGTCTTCTTCTTTAAAAGGGACAGGGCAAAAAGGTCCTCCCTAGTGACTTCTCAGTGATGAATAAATGAGCTTTGGAAGTGCTCGCCTTTTGACCTGTCTTGCTTCAAATCCCCAAATGTTCAGCTTGATAGTAAAAAGATTTCTCACTAAAAAGATTTCTTAGTGAAAAGATTCCGCACAAGTACCGTATCTTTACCTAAATTTTGTTTGAAATGGAAAGCAGCCTAAGCCTGAAGCTCGGGACATTGAGATTCAAGATTTCAGGTACAAGAACCCTTGCCTTCATATTGTAAGATGTCCAAAAAGCCACAGGTTCTAACCTGCATTTAGAGAAGAAAAAAAAAAAAGCCTGCAAGAAAGAGCTAGCAAACTTAGGAGACTACTTAGTAACTACACCTCACATAAATGATTTAGTTACAGAAACTTCTGGTACCAACAGAGTATTGGTCACATCCATGTTCTTTTCGGTTTTCTGAGTAAATCCAACGTGGTGAAAATGCAACTTTTTTCAAGTAGTCTTATTAAAATCTAAGCACCTTAACTACATTAGAGATCTCTAATTAAGTCTCTATTAAGTTCTGGTTAAAAAACATGACTCTCTATATTTCTAATAGTTTTTATTGTATTCTCAGCACTTTCATCCTATAACAATCTTTTACTATTAAAAAACTTGATTCGTTACCCTGATAGATTTTTTTCCTTCAAGATAAAAAATAAAGGTGATGGATAATGGGCACATTCCATAACAGCTCTGTTTCATTACAGACACAGTTGCAATAAAGGATGTTTCCCTCCCTAGGCCTCACCAGAAAAGATTTTTTGATGTGAAAGGTATTATTTTCTTAACTTTTTCTAAAGACAGAAAATAAGTATCAAATATATTGACACCCAGTAGCACTTTAAGGTGCAATCAATAGCAAGAAATAGAAATAGTCAAGTAAAAATATGCAGGTTGCTTTTACTGGGGTTGGTTCAAGAACATGCATAGTATTAGTGAAAAATCTAAATAGATGATAATGCCTAATAATGAGTATTTTCTTACTGTCAAGTTTAGATAAAACCAAGGAAAAGTATCTACTCTGCATGTAATTAGTTATAAAATTAAAACACATTGAACTTGTCAGAGATAGAGTACATCAAAACAAATCAAGACAAACAAAACAGTTTAAAAAATGTGTTGTTGTTTTGGGTTTTTTTACCCACTATGTCCACATTAAAGGCAACATAAAGGACCACAGTCTATGATTCATTCCATTTTAGCATGTTGAAAACCATGGAAACAAGATCAACCCCTGAATACAGAACAACCATTAGTATTGGATACATCCTGAGAAAGTATGGGCATTGCAGATCCATTCTTCAACAAAGGTGGCTGCAAATTACGGCTCCAGACTGATACTGAAAGTCTAATCTTCAAATTTTTTGTGTGTTTGGTAAAATGCATATTACAAGGTCAAGCTACAACCACTGTTAATGAGGCACTACAAAACCCAGAGAAGAGTAATTCAGAAGATAATCAGAAGAAAAACTAAGTCTGAATTGTTGTGAATGTGGAAGGCTGGTGATTACCTTATCCTTAAATAACCAATGTTGTCTTGGTGACCAACATCATTCCTTCCAGCTAAATTACAGATACTTTATGCAACTGAGGAGTCAAGTCCTGTGTCACAAGGGATTTTTTATAAGGTATTTCCATTTACCTTTTATGCTATTTCATTGTTCTGAAAGAAAATCCAAGTTTTTTGCCTTCCATAGCATAATTGTTTTAGTGAAATGGCTGCAAATGTGTTTTAAGGATGTAAACTGATAAAGACAAGTATTATACGGTAAAACCATTTTAAATTTATTTTAGCCTTTTATAACAGAATAGAGAACACCATGATTATATGCACTTTTTGCCTTGAGATTTAAACAACACTTACAATCAGTAAGGATATTCATTTTCCCTTATATTTGCTTTGAAATTCTAACTCTAATAGAGCCTGAATGGGCCTTAATTCTAAAAAGAATTCCACTGACTAACACAGTTAGTTGTTACTCATTTTAAGAGTTGAAGGACTTTGTATAAACTCAAATAATACGTAATTGCTCTAATTTTCATTATAAAACTAGTAATGATCAATGCTTCGTGCTTACAAAAGAGATAACACCTGAAATATTTTTATTCAGTAAAGTTATTACAATGTTTTTTTAAAACGTGTTTCATCCTTAGGAAATATTGGTTAATCCATGTATTTAGACAGGCAGAAATTTGTCCCTGACAGAACAATTATTCTCCAAGGCTCCAACAGAACTGACCACAGTAAACTATTTTTCTGTATACTCTGATTTTCTTCTGGAGTTTGATAACCTGGCACGTCATGTAATTACACTTTATAAAAACCATTATGTAATTTTTGTCTGTGCAGAAAATGTCTCTTTTCTCTCACTTAGCGCTTCTTGTGTGATTATGTGTCCTTGAGAACAAGTTTAAGCTATAAAAAAAATAAGTGGAAGGTTCTAGAAACTTAGGAGTTATTTAAATGGCAACAACAAAAAGCCTATAATTAGCATGCCTTCCACAACTGTGAAATTTCTTCTAAAAGCCAATGAGAACATTATTATCCATTGGTTGATCTTCAAAAAATAATCCAATTTGGTGATGTGTTTTTTTTTTTTGTTCTGTTGGCTCTAATATTTTTAAACATCAAAGCAGTGAAAAAATACAAAGAGCCAGATTATGTCATCCTTACTCACTCTGAGTCCCATCAGCTGCATGCAGTCCCAACAGAATTCAATTAAGCTACCTGTGAAGTGAGATACTTCTCAGCATGGGAAAGCAGTAAAGCTCTACATGATGATAAAGCAAGGTCACTTTTGTTTCCACCTTCAGTCACTCTCCAGAGAAGCTATTCAAACATTTCTCCTCCCTAGCTTTGAATAAGTCTATTGGATAAGGTGCTCTTTTACTTTTGTTTTTTTTAAATGAAATGAAATAATATTGTCACTTAGCAAAATTAAAAAATTATAACAAAACAGGCCTCATCTCTGCAAACCACAGATTTTTCTTCAAAAGAAAAAGAAAAAAAAAATTACCCTGCTTCTTGCTGATCCACCCCATAGTGTTCCAGCTCTGTGCCTGGAAGTGGCTGCACAGGAGGGGGCGGGAGGGGAACACTGGCCCAGTTTGAACCATTACTTTTCTGGGGCTTGGCAGTATTTTTGTTTTTCTTCTTTTTCCCTCCTTTGCCACCTGCAAATCCAAAAAGAAAAATAAAATGTTAGAGATGTAATGTGGAAAAAAAAGCTAGCTATTTACATTTCTTTGAAAGAATTCTGATTCCAGATGGCATGCCCCGAAAAAGAAGACGTATTTATATCTCAGCAGAATCAGCATCAACGTGCTAATGCTGTCACAAGGTTATAAGTAATAACAGAATGGAATGGAAAAATATTCTGAATATTTGCTGAAAATCACTTCTTTTTAAAACTCTGTACGTTTGCACCACAGTAGTGCACAAACAGGGAAAGACATGTCTTTCTGTATCAGAAATATATTTCCTGATATTATTTATGTGTTCTTTATGACTTCTTGAATTCATTCCTAGATAAAAATATAATAAAACATAGCAAATTATTTCAAATGTCAGAATCCAGTGTGACTATAACAGTTTTCCATAAACACTTTCTGTGGAAAACATAGAGGTTAAGGACGCCATCTAAAAAAGCTGTTGTTAGACTCAATATCTTTCAGCCAGAATGACAAGAGTAACTTGTCAAAACAAAAGAAACAGGGTTTTTTTAAAAGATCAGGAAGTCATGTGCAATGTTTTAGGATGGTCTGTTTCACAGCATTCAAAAATCTTGTGCCACTATGAAGAAGAGGTTCTGTTTCTGATGTGTAACTCTAATGGATGAGGCTGGCAAAAAATGAAGAGAGCAATGTATTTTGTTTAGGCCCTCTGCTCTTCTCTTGTTGTCCTTATATCCACTTCTCCAGTTGAGACACTTCCATTTGTGGGAAACTGATCTTACAGAGAAAGCTCTCATCCCACCTGCTTTGCTTCTTTTATTTTGCTGTGACTTCTTTTTCTTGTTAGGAATTCATTAAGAGGAAGAATGGCACAACATTTCAAATCCCTTGGCTGCTTGGAGAACCATCTATTTTTTGCTGTTTTGTTGCGGCTTTCAGACTCTTTGGACTGTTGGGTGGAGGAATGGTTTGTCACATGCCTTTTCAGCGGGGTATCCAGCTGGCCATCACTCATTCCTTTCCTTTTTGAGAGAGCACAGTCTAATCCATCCTACCCACTGACATCTCATGTTGATTTATAAGGATCAGTTATGAAAAAAAAAGTAAAAATGAATCAATGACTCAAAAAAGCCGCAACTGACTTGACAGGTGTGCACTGGCAGGCACCACCTTCTTTGCCATGGCTCTAGATTTAGGCACAGAGGAACCCAGAAGGAGGTGTGATTCTAGCAACAGAGACAAGCACATGTCATGGGACTTTTTGGGAGACAGTGGTTTTCTTCTGTTACCTCCAAATATCAGCTGGATGAAAACAGGAAAGGATAGAGAGGGAAGAAAAAAGGTGATTCTGTGACTCAAAAGTAGCCGTCTCCTTTCACCTCCGGTTGTGCCTGCTAGAGACAGGCAACAAGTCCAGCACGGTTTCTAATTGGCCTGACTGCACATTGCAAAGAAGACTTTCCTTTCCAGTACTCAATTCCAGATCAGAGCTCTTCCTTCTTTTTCTTGGAGGGACACATAGTAAATTCCAGCCAAGATCCTGTCATTCACTACACGTGAACTGAGCCGATATTCCCTCTATTAGGACGCAAGACAGGCTCTTGCCTCCTTTTGTAGCCTGGTAGAGAGGGAAGCTTTCTTGAAAAGGGAAGGAATATGTTGACTGATGAAAAGAAACCCCAGTGATGGTGGAGGTAAAGGAACAAATACATGAACCTTCTGGAGGGACAATGAAACTTTCAAAGCACAGGTAAGGCAAAAAGTGGATAAAGAAACAGGGTCATAGAACAGTGTAAAGGAAGCAGGTTAACTTAAATTCGTGGGATGCGGGGAAATTTTTGAAAAGTCAGCATAAGTAGAGCTAAGACAGGAGGGGCTGCTTTAGGAGAAAAGCACATGCATAGGAGTGTGTGTGTTGCAAGAGGATTTAAACTAGGAATACTCAGAGAAGGGAAATGCAGAGAACAACTTCAGCTTAGAGATTAGTTGAGGCGGTGAGGAAGATTTTGGAAGTGTAGCATCTTGATAACTTTAGGAGACTAGTACAATAGAGGTTGGATGTGTTGCATGCTAATATGGAGTCACTCGAAACTGGGGGGTTTCGGAGTGAAAGGTTAAAGCTAATGGAGTTATTAGAAAGAGTGAAGCAGAGAGACAAGGAACTATTTAGATTAAGAAATCAAAGATGGGAACTCCAAGGTCATTATTGGTAGGGAAAGCAGCCTACTCTGTATAGCTGGGCAGGAGATTTCTCTTCTGTCCCCACAGGCAGAATTACTCCACTGTCACACTAGTGGAACAGACACCTAATACATAGTGCCTGATTGTGTGTTTGAAAACTGATGCACCAAAGCCTTGTTTCCCCATAGCAATGATGCTTGATGTTTCAATGTCTCCTCACACTGAAATTCAATTATATTGTTTAAATCTCTAGATGAATCAGGTCCTGGAAAAAGAATTTGCCAGTTGGGCTGATGATCATAGCTTTGATATAATCTGGGAGCTGTGCAAAGTACAGCTACAAAATTTCCCTGCCTCATAAAGCAGTTGAGTTTTTAGCTATTTTTCATTCCACAGTGGGATAGGATTTCTCATGATATTCATTTAAGAGAGATAGAAACTTAGTCAGAATAATAAGTAGTACTTAAAGTACCAACCAAGGAAGTGAGAGAACAAGTCCCTGCTCACCCTGATGGGGACTATGTAACCACAGCTGGTCTCTGACTCCGGTGATGCTTTAATTATCAGACTATTTGAAGGTCTCCCCCAGTTTCTTATGTATTACAGATATAATTATCCTGTATCAAAGGCATAATTACTGGGCAAGGGAGAGCAAAATACTGACTCTGCAATCCGATAATCTGACACTCCTCTGAGCATTGGGGCACCCAGGTGCGAGCTCCCTTGGTCAAAACAGGAATGCCCTGGCCATAGAAAGACTGAGCTGAAGTTTCCTCGTGTCCTCAGAAGATTTATTGCAAACTGACAAACACTATGCAAAATATGTTTCATTTGAAATATTTGATCAAAATCCAGCTTTTGATTATCTGGCATTTTCCAAGGAAACTTCATATTTTCTGAGAAAATTCTTAGGCAGCCATAGCTGTCAACATATCTAAAGTGTGATATTGCCCTCTGATAACTGCCACATATGTACCTCAGCACATCAATTTCTGCATTTGCATGCAGCCTGGAGAGCAAGCTGATTTCCTCAGCTACTTGCCAATACATCTCACATACAAGGAACAAGAACCTTTCTTGCATTATCGTGTGAACCTCACTCCCAGATCCCTCTCCGTCAATGCCATGAGCCTGTTTTTCAGTCTCACTCAAATCAGCTAATACTCCCCCTTGAGAACACAAGACTTGCAAACACATTTGGCTATTTGAGTTATGGGCCAATGATTATAGGCTTCTAATCTCAAGATTCAATTTGAATAGTAATTTAAATTGACATAAAGAAGCAATTTCTAGATTTGGTCTGTTACTGTTACAATTGTTCCAGCTTAAAGTGGAAATTCAAAAGGCTACGGATATAGAATGAATATCAAGGTTAAGTCCCTTCAGCTCTCTCATATTTCAGTTAAGGGAATTCAGAGGTTTTCTTTTTAATTGCTGCCTTTTCAGTTTTTGCTTTGAAATTAGAAAAAAAGACAGTTATACATAACATGAGCAACAAGTAAGCAAAATTAAAGAAATCAGAAAAAAGGTGTGTTTAAATATAATACACAACCACATGTACTACAATCATTTTCATCTGATGAAAATGCATCATGTTTCCAATAGAACATGCAGCACACACACAAAATTTACATCCTGTTTGTATGCAGGCTTGGCACAATTTGTTGAAACCCCAGGCATCGCTCAGGGCCCTACAGTTATTTCTGAGCTGCTTCACTGAAGAACAGCATCTAGAAACAGCTCGTGGGAGTGGGGGATCTGTTAACCACTCAACAAAAATATTACTCTCCTCATGACGTTCAGTGTGGGGAGGCCTATAAACTGAGGATGGATGCAGAAATACATTTGCTCCACGAACTGTGCTGTCAGGGAAGGGATGTGACAAGGCAAGGCTGGCAATTGCGCTGACAAGCACCACCTGGGAGGAATCTCCAGTTATCTCCAAATAGGTTTTGCCAAAAAACTTTTTTTTTTTTTTTAAGTAGAGGCCCATGTGACAGTGTTCTCTGATGTTCCAATGAAACTTCATATTTTCCAGTGTTTACTAGTGGGCAGGCACTCTCATGGTAATTCTCAACCTGTGCCTGGGAGGTCTTCCGCCTCTGCGGCGAGCCGCTCGCCAACACCCCTCCGTCCCTCACTCCCCTGCCCACGGCGGTGGAACCAACCTGAGAGGCTGCCACTCCTTTCGGAGCTGTTGTGGGAGCTGGTGGTGCTGAAATCCTGTGACTGGTTGTGTGGCAATCTATTAGCCAGTCCCTCAGCCACCCGGTAGTCAGGGATGTAAAGCAAGGCTAAGGGTTAAACGGCAAAGGTCACAGTGGCATCGTGGGATTAGTCGACAGCACAAGCACATGCGACACATGCAGTTAGCAAGTCAACAGCAGATGCGGTGGGGTGGCAGTTTTAACTTACTTATTTTTAAAGGTACACCTAGCCTAGCCTGATGGAGGGCAGATGGCTTGGTGATTAGCACAGGACAAAGAGGAATAAAAGCACAGGATGATGTATTTTGTGATTGTATGACTATTCAGCATGCATGCAAGGAATGTTAGCATTAGTTAAGGTAAATATGAACAGTATCTCACACAACTAAAAAGAATTTTCTAATTCATGCACAGATGATACAGTACAAAGCCAAGGCCTCTGGAAAATAAGAGTTGTAATTACCATTGTTGCCTTTGCCTTGCTCTGGGAGAGAGTAACCAAATCCCATCAGGTCATTTTTTTGCTGAATTGAGCTTTTCCACTGAGGATCAGGTAAATCGACAGCCAACTCATGGATGCTGTTGGAATGCAGTATCTGGGTGGTGGCATATGGTGTAGCTTGCGTTATTTGGCTGGAACTGTTGTAACTGGTTTTCGTGGTGAAGTCGATGCTGCTGTAAATGGCTCCATCAGAAAGCATAGTAGCAGTTTTATCTCCTTGCCCTGGCACTGGTGGCAGCACATCTGTGGTGAACACAGGGGAATGAAACAAATCATTGATGTACAGGAAGCCTGAAAGTATCAAGGTTTAAGATGAGAAATAAATGTGTCATTTTGCACGTTTGCATTTCAGCTGAGACAGGTCCATGAGCCAACGAAGGGAAGATGATGTACAACCATCGCCAAGCTATCAGCATCTGTGACAGGCCTAGCACTTGTCCTTCACGTCTCACTGCCTAAAACCATCCTTTTTTTTCATTTTTTCCTCCATACCTTCAGCTTGAAAGTGAAGTTTGGAATATTTCTCTCCTAAAGAATGTTTTCAATTGTTCATTCTATGTCAGAACCAATGAAACTGTCTGGGCTTCAGGGAAATGATGAAAGGAGAGAATTTACAAATCATAGAGGGAATGTTCTGAGAAAATATGTAGAAAAACTCTTGTATGGATGCCAAAGCCCTCAAAGTAATTTTTTAAGGGCATCACCTTGATTTCCTTGAAGTTTTGTGCATCAGCTTATCTAATTTTCTTTTTGACATTAGCTAGTACATTTCTCCTTTTCCACAAAGAAAAACATGACAAGACCAAGTTGTTCCTGGTATGTGAAAGAAAATCTGTTATTCTGAAGGGATTTAAGTGATCAGTCCCTCAAAATGGCAAAGCAGTGTTAATAATGGAAAACAACTTGTTCAAATACTCCAATACATTTACCTGAAGAACAGTACAACACATTTAACTAAATATCTGTTGACTTTTCTACATCTTTTGAATCATATCACACAGTGTAGTTTATATATTTAATGAGATAGATTGGCAATCTCTCTCCTTACTAAACACTGAAATGACCTTTGTTGGTGGAATACTAGATCTAGAAACTGAGATTACTGATGTGTGAAGAATCTAATGATGACTGGCATGATGTTCCAAGAAGAACCACAGCTCAGCAGATAATCCTCTTCCTTCTCTATCTCAGAGGTCAATATATCAAATGGTACTATTTTTACAATTTATTTAGACTCTGAAAAGTTGAATCAATTCTGGGATGTACTTGTTAAAAAAAAATTAAAAAGCATCATTTATATTCCATTTTCTTTCCACAGGCAGATGGCAGATATGGATTCCAACTGTTAGATCACACTTGAGACAATGCACACTCCTATGGGATGTTCAGGTCCCATTCTAGGGATCACAGTCAATTTATATACCTTGAGCCCCAGAAAAAAAAGATGATTCTTCCACCTACACAAGGGTTTAGGTTCAGTTTCAGACTGAGATGGGGGTTTTCTGAAACCTCAAGGAATACAGCTGTTCTCTCACTGTCTCAAAGACTTATCCAGCAATAAGCTGTGACACCATTGTCTCCTCCCATTGTTTTGTTTTGTTTGGTTGGTTTGGTGTGGTTTGGTTGTGGTGGTTTTTTTTTCCCCTGGGATGAACATTTAGATCACAGAACTATTTTCTGTTACATTCATGTGTGCAACAGTGAACATTTTAATATGGACCCTAATAACATCTGCAGTCTCAGGGCAGCAACATCACACTAACAATAAATACAGCAATAACAAGCACTCAGCAGAGACACTGCAGAAACAGAGATTAAATTTGGGTCTATCAGCATGATCTGGTTTTGCAGACAACAGGGAAATGGACACAATCAAGTATTTAAAAGATCTTAATTGTATTAACTTATAACTGCAGATAAGTTGTAAGTGCAAAAAAATTACAATTAATGCAAACTACAGCTCATATTTCAAAATCAGGTTTATTACCATCTATCTGCACACATGCAATGTGCTTTCTAGGGGCTGTACACAAACAGAAAAGCATCTATGTCCAAATACAGTATGAGATGTGAGAGACAAATGCAGTCCATCTTTCTTTCATCCACAGTACTAAGATTTTTCCACAATTGGTTTCATCAAAGTATAATGGCTTGAAGTTTAGTAAATAAATTCTGTTGTTGATGTATAAAGTGAAGCAAATACAGCTCAACCTGTCTGTGTTGGATTTGCAGACTTAGGGAAGTAAAAACTATCTAAATGCTCATCTCTCAAGTGCTCAGACATACATCTGTCTTTTAGAGCACATTTCTGGCAAGAATGAAGAGGTATCATCTCTATACAGTCATTTTAAAATGGAGAACGATACATTGCACACACTTGAAAGGAAAGTTACATAGCTCTCCATCAGCCAAGAACTTTCAGTCTTTCTTACTAATAAGCTGAGGTTCTCCAGACATTCTGGGAATTTTCAGTACAACCACGGATTACTTTTTTGACCTCAGTGAGATGTATGCATTAAGCACTCAAAGAGCTATTAAACTGCCATTTTACAAAGTGCCATAATCACCTAGTAAAAGTCAAGTGTGATTTTCCCACCAAGTTGTCGTAGCAAAAGAACCCACACTGTACATTTCAGACCAAAGTTGAACACACATTTCCCACTGGATGCTTTCCCCAAAACTCTCCAAAATCCAACTTGTTTTGTAATTTTTGAGATAAATTGAAATAGCGTCAAAGTACTTCCAGAGGGAAGCTCTTTCTTGCTGCCTCCGGAGATGCAGTACCATTTTGTGGCCTTACATGACTCCAGCTCCAACCTGTGCTTCCCACTCACGGCCTAGCTCTCACATGCCTATCTGGGACATAACGTGGATCTCATTTTAAGGGCAATGTCAGAACTGCTTGCCTCAGCTTCTGACTTTCCAGTGATTGACTGGCACCTTGCTGTTTTTAAAATGCTTACAGACCTTTTATATTATCATAGATCTTTTAACCAGTAGGAATTCTATCTGTAATGTTAATATTCTATCTATACATGTTGAAAGATATCTGACTTTTAGTCCATCTTTAATGCAGAAGCATCCAATCTCAACTACTGAAACAGATAGGGACAAGTGGTCTCAAACCACCCAGAATAAAATTGTGAGCTCAGCTGTAAAGATCATGGGTGGAATTAAGCTGCTGAATTTCAAAACGTAACTGTTTTATCTCTTGCACAAATTTGGACCTATGCCTCATCCACACTGAGGCCAAAAACTTCAAAACATGCTTCCAATTTCTGTCATGTAGAGCCAAATGCTAAAAGAAAATGGTAATTTTTCTGTATTATGTGAGCTTAAGAAAAGATGGAAAAGTACTGAAGGGTTTTATTTTCAAGATATTCACAACAAAGAACCTGGCAGATATTCAGTTGCTTTCTAAATATTATCAAAAGTTTTGCTTACTTTTAAATAGTTTTTTATGACAGGAGCTTTACAACATTTTTATATAGAATATAAATCTAGTGTGTTTTGTTGTAATTTGAAGTCACAGTATTCAAACCACAGGCAAGAGACTTTGCATGGGAATGTATAACTGATATGAGGGATGATTTTCAGAAGCAGGTTCTGGTACAGTTCAAAACTGAATTCTTTTCACATTTATCAATTTGATGGTTTTATGGATTTTATTTTTTTTACATTTTAATGCATTTTTGATATATAAGGTTTTCTTGATTTTTGTTTACCTATTCATGTCTTAAAAATATTTATATGTTCATTTACATTAGGAAGTCTTGTTCTGAACACCACTATGCAGAACTAGCTGTGCTATCACAGAAACCAAGGGACTAACAGAGAGATGTGAATATTACCATGACTTTTAAAATTCTCATCGTTGAAATTCCCATTTGAATAAAATGTTTGAAAGAAAATAACCCCTCTAAAGATTCATCATCATCATAATAATAAATCATTACCTCATCTCCCCAAAGGTCCTCCCTCAATTCAAAATGGAAGCAAACCCCTAAAAAAATCTAAATAGGTCCCCTTTGTATATTCTTTCCTCCAAAGAGAAGGAAAGTTGGTGACTTTCCTTAATTCTTGAAGAATCCATAATTCATGAAGAATCCATAATTCTTCATGGATTATGCTTGAGACTGAGAGCAGGCCCTCAGTAGGAAGAGGATGGGTAAGGTGACAGCAACAATGTTCTCCTGTTCTGCTGAAGGAACATCCTTCCTGCATCCCCCAAGTTTTCCTCTACCCTTATGGACATCTTTTTTCCCTGGCTATATTGCCCTGCCCAGCAGATTGCTTATCTCCACACGAAAGGGAATGAGGTTGAGCAATAGATACATTTCTCTTTAGATCATAAGCAGACCCTGTCTCATCACTGTGGGGTAAATTACAAACTAGACCTACCTTTTAAAGAAGTTAAAAGCAACAGAGCAAAACTAACATTTCAAAGTAAATTTTCAATCAAATCTGGAATCGCACATAGAACTAAAATGATAAAAACATTACACAGTATTTATCACAAATGTTAACTAATAAGAGCCTATTGTATACTATATGGTAACTTAATAAAAGGAAACCTACCTCCACGACCAAAATTGCCAAGATCATTGGGTCCACTAGTGCTGTTGTTTACTGGCAGACTTGTGGCAGGCCAGGAGTCTGCAAGCCAAGGATAACTGGGGTCACTTGCATTCAAGAGACCTGGTCGACTGAAGCAGAATAAGAAAAAGAGATATACATACAAATATATACATATATATTTAAAATTACAATATCTGTGAGACAACTAGTGAGCCGTATCACTGTTCTCCTAACACCACAGGTAACTAACAATTTAGAAGACTTTAATTTATTTCAATTTAAAATTGTGTAGCCTTGGATGATTTAAAGACCTTGAGCAGTTAATTAAGGTTATATACAAATCAACTTTGTCAGTAGAAGTGGGATTAGGCAGCCGTCGTGACTCTGCCAGAATCCAAATGAACTCCGTTGTCTGTGTGAAACAGGAGTTAGGGAGCACCATCACGGGATCCTACAACAGGGTTGCATGATAAATTACCACCTCAAGGGAGCCATCACTCAAACTGATTGCTCCATATCAGCCATTTCCAGGACTTTGGGCTACTATTTCTTCCTTCCCTTGCATCCCAAATGCATGCCTGTCATCTACAGGCTGGTAACTCTTTCTTTGAGCACTCTTGGATGGTTTAGAGGCAAACAGGTTTGAGTAGGATTAATGGAAAGTCCACAGCTATCTCTATCTGCCACTATGGCATGGTTTTTATATCCCTGTAATTCCCAGCTTTGAGAGCAGTATTAAACAGTGAGCATGTGAAAGAGAAGGCACACTCGGGCCATAAGGTGCCATATCTCTCTCACCCCAGGATAAACAGAAATTTAGCAAGGCAGGTGGATTGTTTGGATTTGTATTTAACAGGGAAAACAAATAATTTCCTGCAGACATCCCCCCTTTCCCCAAATGAAAACAAAAAGCCATTCACAGTTCTGTAGCTTTTCTAGGTTATTAAAGCACTCATGAAGTTGGAGCAACATCTCCGATCATTGTACTTTATAGACCCCCCTGCGTGGCACAATCCCTAAGAGAAACATCAGTTTCCATGGAAACGACAATAAGAAGGCCCAGCCATGTTCTCGCCACATCTACTTGCTCTCATTAGGCCTAATCTCTTTTTGCTAAAATATTGATTAAACAGGAGATTGGAAGTTATTACCAGGGCCTAATTACAATCTCCATATTGGCAAAGGGAAAATAGATGAGGATATATGGGCCCGTTATCAGCTTTTATCAATTTCAATTGAGTAGCCAAAGTTGTGGAATCCAGTCCTATCAATCTACAGCCTATTCATCATCCATGAATCATTTATTTCATGATCGATTAACTGTAATTGTTCACTCACAGCAATTTAGGGGGAGCCAATAAGGAGTCTTAAACAACAGCAACTTCATTTGCTAATGTCTAATTAATGCAATAAACATCCTGATAACAAATGAACACATTCTTTGTGATATTTACTACTCATTTCTTCCAGGGCATCTGGGAGATATGAAACATCTGGGCTTGATTCCTACAAAGTGCACAACAGATAGGTCATTAAACCCTGTGGTAAGCTACTTAACTCCTCCTAGTGTTGTCAGTTTTCCCAATGATCTGTTATGACCCAAGTGTATCACCTATAGCATGTTTCAGATCCCTAATTTTAAAAATAATGGAAAGACCTTTATACAAAGAAACATACCTTCCATTGCTCATTAGTCCTCCATCTCCTCTTTGGAAAGTGACTGTGTTTTGGTTGGGAGAAAACAAAACAAACAAACATACACACACACACAAGCACACACATATAAGACAGGGAAAAAATCGATTAGTAATAATTAAAAGTAACAATTCAAACTGCTCAGTGTCCAAGATAGGAGGCTTCTTGGCATCATCACTCAATAAAGTACAGAAATTATAAGAACAGGATCAAGCACATCAGGGTTACAGTTTGTTCAGGATTTCACTGCATGTTACTGACTGACACCAACTTGCTCTGTAGCTTGCAAGGCAAACCAGCCATCTGGGCAAAAGGCCTGAATTTACCACAGGTCCCTTCATGTGACTTTGCCTTGCAAGACTGAGCCATGTGATGAAATTGTTTCTTGGCATGCTTTTGCTTCAGTACATAATGACATTGCACCAGTGAGTTAATAACATCATGTCGTAATGCAGTAATATAATGTCACCACACAAATATGCCATTTCCCAGGACAAACAGTCCTGGGAAAGAGGTGGCAGCTCTATTACAGCTGAAGGGATGGAAAGAAATCGTACAGCTGCACCATTTCCATCAGAAGAACAGTTTAAGAACTAGCAGCCACATATAAATGCATACATGCCAGTGTCACTGGGAAGAAAAAGTGTTTCCAGTCTTCCATCCATGGGGGATGCCAAGGACATAATCAGAGGGAGGCAGTTGTTTTTATGTCTCCATTCATGGGTGTTTGACAAAAACCAGCCTCCCCCTTATCTATCTTATTAACAGGATTACATTTCAGGGCAATACAGGTAAACCCACATTACTGGTGAGGTGCTAATTGACAACATTTGATGCTCCTATTCGAAGCACTGGCAAATATTTTGAGTCAAGGCCAACAGACTACTCTGGTCCTCAGTGGCAATATCCCATTATTTATTGTCAAGCATAGATAGGGCAGACTATTAAATTATATCAATGTCCTGGACACCTGCATCCTTACAGGCCTCTGACAAGATGAGGGTTTGAATTTCAGAGAGGAATGGAAAAGTCTGTGGCCAGATTATTTTAAAATGGGCCTTGGTTTGGAAATACTATTTACCTTTGTAAGACATACATTCTCATAGTTAAATTACAGCTCCCAGAATATTTGCAAGATTTTCCAAGTCCAAACTACACTAATTCAGAATTAGGCTATTATACACTACTCTAATCAGACAAAATTACTACACCCAATAGAAATTCTGTGATCATTAAAAGAATTAGCAATGGCATAAATCCACTGGGAAAATACTTCTGACACCTTATAGAATCCTTGTCACTTTATTAACTCCTAGTCCACATTCAGCAAAGAGGACAAAACTGGCCCCTCTGGAAGCTCTGCTGGAAGAGTGCTTGGGTAGGGTGATTAATTATCCTTCACGGCAGAGCAGACTAATATCAATATCAGAAAATCACTGCAGTCATATGTCACATCAAAATGGTTAATAGCTGAGTTTTGAAAGGATGTAATCAAACCAATTAATGAAAAGAAAATCAAAATGCAAGTATGGAAAGTATTAAATAAAAGTCTGCTATTGAAAAACAAGACATGGTAATACACTGCAGGTAATTCATTTTAGAGCCAACGCTACTTTCTCTAACAGGCTGTCAAATGACTGTATCACTCGTTGCTTAAAAGTAAATAATCTGAAGTGCTGTAACTATCGTGAATATGCAAAAATGTGGGCACTGCCTGGCTGTTTCAAAGTATCTTGGTCAAAAGTACATTAGATGTTGCTTCCTTTCTCCTCCTCCCCTTCAAATTTAGTACTTGATTTCTTCAGCTTTCTGCATTTGTCAAAGTGACAAGAAATAAGGAGAATGAGAAACAAAGGCTAACTCGGTAACAACCCATAATAATAAGGAAATTCCAGTAAAACATATTTTCTAAAAAATGCTTGGGATTAATGCTCTTTTTCAGATTATCATCCACCAGAAATAATGCTGAAGTTATTTTGTCACCACTCGTATAGCACATACAGGTGTGTGAGATTTTAACTTTGCATATCATATGGAAAAAAAAATCCCAACAGTATTTGTGCTCTTCAAAATACTTATATCCCTTGTGTACCTTTATAGAGCAAAGCTAAAATGGAGGAGCTAGTAGGAGACTGCAGCAATGTTTGTCTGACACATTTTATTTTCTGGGTAGTCAGGGATGGGAAAACTCCAAGGCAAACTGTGAGAAACATATTGGGAAGACATGGCACCGAAACCTCTTTGCTAGAGCCACAGTTGCTGCAGGTTGGCCATGGCATATGAGATTGTTGAGAAGAGACAAGGATCACAGCATTTACTCCTTTTTCTTCTACCTGTGTATCCTTGTGGTAGGAACTACTTCTTGTTTTGGGGGTTTTTTTTGCCTACATCAATCTTACACCCTCCCAATAAAAGCACTGTTTTTAGAAGAAAGATTCAGCTTAGTTTCTTAAAAAAAAAAAAGAACTTGTCTTGCAGTGACATTGTTTTTCCTGGGGAAGACTGTGTTTATGTGATGTGTATAGAACTGGGAAGGAATACAGGTTCTTTCGTTTACCCTCCACCCTGTATACCAATGTATGCAGTGAGGAAACAAACAAGGAAGTATTTTAGTTATTTACTATGCTTGGTGGAAAAGGTTCTGGAATATTAATTAAGCGTGCCAAAATTCCTCTTGAAGTGTGGACATGTCACCAGGATGCTACAGAAAAAAACCCAACAAAACCTATTCCTGATGCCATCCATGAATGGGCTACCTAAGGCTGGATAGAGAAGGTGCCTTTCTTTTAGCATCAGTGTTGTGAAAGGAAAGACAGCTAACAACAGAAGATACGGTCAGGCTGCCAACACAAGCACTATGTTTATCATCCCTGCCATACATTTTGTCAGCATTTTTGCCTGCAGTTTGATTTCTGCAATTACAAAACAAGTCTAAACGCCTGAATAGAAGCAGACTTAATGCAATGCAGGCTTGTAGATGTCACTGTGAAAATAAAACACACAGACAGCTGGCTTTATTTATCCTGCCTCCACTTCAAAAAGCAGCAGAACAATTTCAAGGGGCAATGCAAGAGGAGGAAGGGAAGGATGTCCCTATCACTGACCCACCCATCTCCCTTGCTTTTTATCATCAAGGAAGCAAAACAGCTCTTTGCATCTGATATATGTTCTTAGAAATGCTGAAGATCTGCAGGGATGAGATTGGTTTTCAAAAGAAGATGAAAAAATAACCCCTGCATAGAGAGATTTTGAAGGAATCCCCACCAGCTTATACTTCAAGGACTGTAAAAATGCAGAAATATAATCCAAAGTGCATTTTAAATGCATAAATATTTCAGGAAATTATATTGTATATATTTGTATGAAAAACAGCATACGTTAAGGAGCTTTTCAGATGCTTTTTATTAAATATATAAGGAGGTACCAAAACCATTTACTAATATTATCTGACAAGGTTAAACTTAATCTTCATGCCTGCTAGAACTGGAAAAATATGAATGTATAGTAAGTCGACATTCTGAGGCAAGAAAGCTTTAGGAAGCTTTAGAAAGCTTTCTGTATGCCTATCTCTAGTAGGCCACATTTTCCTACTGCAAATGAAAACTTTAATGTTGCCAGCCAAGTCTCATTCCTTTTTCTGATAAGCTGTTTCTCAAATATGAATGTAGATTAATCCTCTTTTAATAAGCATTAACTCAGAACAGATAATCAGCACATAAAAATTCCATCAAATCTTCTGTCTACCTTTGGATGATTCTGTCATACAGTTTATCCACATTTAACAGTTTCAGGAGTTGCACATAAAATGCGTAGCATTTCATGATTCTCTATCTATTTTTAATTTGGTTTTTGTTTATTCAGTTCTGTGAAATCTTTAATCCCAAGGAGCACTAGTCACTAAATAAGCTTATCTACTCATAAGTGAAAATACATATTTACTTTTTTTTGCATGGCTGATGGCCTAGACACTTGAAAACACCTGAGTATTCAAGTGAGTGGGTATTGGCACAAGTTTGAGGGCACAGGAAAGATAAGGAGATAAATAAACAAATTCTGGTTTTGTCACTCTAATACAGTATTGAAATAATTCATCTGTTATACAAGAAGTGTTCAGATATCTCTTTTGTGCCATCTATCTTTGTATCTTGTGCAAGCCCATCATGCATGTTTATATCCAGGCAATTGTCCAAGTAAAGTGTAACCAGAAAAATACCATAAAAACCCCAGTACAGCAGTACTTGAGCTTTCACAGAAACTCACAAAAGTATCTATCTTTTTATTACAGAAGTGATGGCTGAAAAGTAATAACACTTGTATTTACTGTTTCTGTGCCAGATTTGGGGTTGCTGATAGTATGTCATGGTCACAACGATGTATAGTTCTGGTACAGCTGCAGATGATGACACTACTATTTATCAATAGTAATCTAACAAACATATTAGCTAATCATATGTCTTGCAGTACTGATACTACTGAGAATCAATGCCTGGTGAGCCATGATGGGGGGAAGGGAAGTGGAAGAATTGTGGCTCAGTAACTACTGGAATCAGTTCAACTGAAAGTAACCAAAAAGATTTAGCTACGATTTTCAATGTCACTTTACTTGTGACCACCTGAGCAATCTCTCAGTGCTTATGAAAATGTTCACAAAGACAGAAAGCTTAATGTATTTAATTCAATCAGTTATTCTTCTCTGACACAAATCGTTACCAATTAAATGACATTTGCTGTTTGCTCTTCTCCTACATGGAGTGTTACAGCAGTTTAGTCTCACTGCAGAAATTATACATCTTAGGCTCTTAATAAGAGAATACAAATAACAAACGATGACCCATAATCTGAAAATTACCTGAAAGAATATTTTTAGCAAGTAATTATAAAACTGCAGGATCCAGACTTTTGAGCAACTATTTTCAGTGTTCTAAGTTCTACACACAGGCAAATACAGCTGAAGAAAAACAACCCAAAAAGTATTCACATCAGAAATAATGGGGGTTTTGTTTTGTGTGTGAAATAAAGGATATGAATGTTCCACTAAAAGATTCAATTCTCTTCATCATACAATCAAATGTGCATGTTCTGCAACTCTCTGAAGGATTTAAAGCAGATGTCTGAACAAAAGTTTTGCACCTTCTAAAATCTGAGTATATTAAGATAAATTCATCTTTAGTAAAACTTCATTGACAGCTGTCTCTGATGGGATTCTGAAAGCTACATACCTCTCTCTAAATAATTATATCTAAAACCAAACCATTTACGAATCATAACTTTGAAGGGAACAACACACAGTTGTGAGTGACTAACTCCCAGAAGTACAGATATGTTTGTCTAAATTATATATTACCCATGGCAAATTCAAATACTAGAGAATTAACAAAGTTTCTTATGGAACTCTAGATATAAAGATAAAAAATATGGACTATGTTCTGTCATAAGGAAGACTTTTTTTTAAATTAATGATTGTTTTTTTGGACTTGACTACTGAATGACTTAGGTTCTCAGTGCCTCCAGAAATGATGATAGGCCAGGAAAGAGAACTATAGGCTGTTTTAGTTCTACGAAGTCCACAAGATGTCAGAACAACCTTTAAAAAAGCACATTTTTGGCAGTGCCTCTGACATACTAGTTACCCAGCACATGCGGATCAAGAGCATTAAATCATGCACAGTCACCGTGGCTCCAGCACAACGCACGTGCCAATGTATGCTACAAACACCATGGCAAGTTGTGTTTAAAGACAGCTGACAGTGGTATAGTTATAGGAACCAATTTGTCTCTCAAAGAAAAGTCAATAAAGCATTTAGGTTAGGAAGTGTTGTGCCACTAATTGTACTAACTTGGCCATACCTGCCTGGGAGCTAGAGGAGCAATCCTGACCCCCCCGGGGCTCTTCCACAAGGACACTTCTCCCTCACAATGTCACAGGCCCTTGGGGCAGATGCCACCACCTTCCCTCCCCTGTCCTGACAGTCATTTGCCCTTTCCTGCTAAGGTAAACACACAAGCTGTGGCTGAAGACAAGCAAGAGTGAGAAAGCAGCTACCTGAGCATGAGGACTGGTTCAGCAGTGCAGTGGGAAGACTGGACTCTATCACATGGATGGCAGAGAGGACAGAAGAGGAGACAGCTTTGGTAAATGAAACTGAGGGGCCAAACTACACACAGAAAACTTTACAGACTTCTGCTGGAAAATGATGAGATTTATCAGTCTTTTACACTGTAACACTGAGGTACAGTTATTTTTAAGTTTTTAAATGCTGCGATTAGGTATGAGAGCAGAAGCTATTTATTTGTATCCATTATTACTATTAATTCTATACTCTATTTTTCCTGGCTATCCATATGTTGAACAAGCTGTTTGCAACCTGCTGTTTCAGCCACATTTCATTTATCCTTCACATATCTTTAATCGTGTTTGTGATAATGGTCTACCGTATGCTATCTTTTTTAAGATACGAAAAATAGGATACCAGCTTTGAACTGGGTAGTCAGAAAAAAACAAAATGCTTCAATTCAAAAATCCCTGTAAAGGAAATTAGTGCATCAGTTAATCACTAGGTTGCCTGAAGATCTGAACACCTCACAGTAAAGCAAACATATGCATAGCTAAGAGCTAAAGTGGAAGAAAGTTCCATTACTCCACTGCAAAAATGTTCAAGATACTTTAGCGTTAAAATAAAAATTCAGTTATATATGACTAATGCTTGTTTATGGTAAGCTAGTTCAAGCATCTTGTCCTGCAAATTACTTTCAAAACTGCATTATTAGGAATCAGATGAGTAAGTATGCAGAATTACAATGACAGAGACATTAATGGTGGCAGAATTTATTATGCTCCCCTTGGATCACTAAGGAAATAAATACTACATTTTTATCACAGATAGGGAGCCGAAGTATTTCTCTTTGTATTTGGTTTTGATTCTGCATATCTCACATGTTCATAAACACTTAGATAGCTAATGTTTGCAGTGATGTGTTGGTGAGGTAAGAGACAGACTAATGGACAGTACCTGCAGGGGTGAAGGTGAAGGACTGAACTGCAAAACAAGAAAGCAAACACATTGTGAGTTACACACCCTGAGAAAAAGCACTAATTGCAGGGCACAAGTTTCCTCCGGAGTTTACTTAAGTTGGGGTTGAATATCATGAGCAGGACATTACAGCTGAGCTTAAAGCAATAACCAGCCAGCAGCCAATGAGAGACGATGGTCAGAAAGATGAGCAGTGAATTTCAACAGCCACATTTGAAGACTCTCTGTGTGGACATGCTGTTCTCCAAATTGAAAACATTAGCATGAATTTTGAAGTATGATCTGTTATCTACATTCCTTGCTGAAAGCATACACAATTTCATGATGCAATGTTCACGTCACACTTAGATGCAGCAAACATCATGAGAAGGAATGAGTTGCAGGAGACACAGTTTATTACGACTATTATAATTACTTACAGCTATGCATTTAAATGTATGAAAGACTTTGTTCTCAATTCTCCCCTGCTCCCCCCAACATGTCAACTCACATACAGGGCTAATAATTCTCCTTTTTAAGAAAAGGCTAATTTTAGCTTGTGTCCAAAACTCTATGTTTAGGACTATTTCCTAAGAGGAATAACAGCCCAGCTGTCTCTTAGTATGAAAAATCTTGGGAGCTAGAATGATATTTCATAGAAATACATCTATAAGTGTGTGAGAGAGATATTAGTTTCTCAGTTAACAACACCCTACCTCTCAGAGAGTAAAAGTCACTGATATTAAAGGAAAGAAAAAAAAAAAACAAATCGAGAATGTGCAACCCATGAACGTCAGAGGTCACATGGTGACACAAGATGAGGTTCCCCAGAAACCAAGAAGGTCCAAAAGCCACTGCTCTCCTTCCTCTTGTCCTCTACTGCTCATCTCATGTTTTCTTGACCTGCCCTGTTTCACTAAGCCAGTGGAAAACAAATCCAGCAGGAAGGATTGAAAAACAGCACGGGATAGTTTCCTTCTGGTTTAGTGAGCCCAGTCAGGACACTGAGGAGTCTCATGATGGCTAATGCTAAGCTGAGAAGGACATTTTGGCTGTGAATGAATGTGGGTTTTTGGCACGGAGTTAGAGATGCTCAGCCACTTAGGGAACCTGTGTCCTCAGGTTCATATGTGATAACTCATCATAGAAGAGCACTTGTGTAACTTTATGTGATAAAATGTCAACATTAAATATGCTGTGTCCTCAACTGGGAAAATCTTGCCTAAAAAGAAAATTTTTTCTATTTTTAAATGTTAATAAGCACTTCTAGAGAACCTGTCCCAATACCTGAAGAACAAAGGGGTTTTGTGTGTTAAATTAGGCTTCAGAGTGACCTTCAGATTTATGGGCGTTCACCTGACTGCCTAAAAATTTATAAGAATCCTGAAAAGCTGAATACACAAAACAAAGAGGTTGGGGAAAGATGAAAATATTTTCATTTGGCAGGTGTATTTATTTTTCCAAACATAGTTTTCAAAAGCTAATTTGTAACCGGAACAAACATTTGGTACAAGAGGACATTCCAAGATGTTCTATCTCAAAGACAAAACTTTTTATGGTTTCTGCCATAAGTAAATTTTGACCACACTTCTCTGTCTAACACATCACTCTTCTCTTCCAGCTATAGGTATGAAGTCACTGATTAAGTACCTCCATTTATTTCCCATGCACATGAGCTTCAGAGACACAGAAATGCATGGGAATTAAGGAGAAGACCAAATACTCTCTAACCTTCCTTATGAGGGTCTAGTCTAGTTCATATTTGAACATATGAGTAGAGCTGCACTGTTAACAGAGTGCCTTCTGAGCAAGGAACAACAGGTATAGTTAATCCTCCTTGTGCCTTTTTTTTTTTCTTTAATGCTAGATGTGCTGGAGATGTAAAAATACTGTCTTATGATAATGATGAAATGTGGTACCGAGCAGTGCATTTAAAGCTTCTCATACAACAGCAGTTTCACAGCACACATTAAAAACAAGCATACAGAATTCACCCAGGACATTTTTGCTGGAAGCTCAACGTGGTTTTCAAGTAGGTTTAACAGCCCCTGTTCTCTTCATGACCAAACCTGATGAGATGATAATAAAGTTCCTGTTCTTACCAGCATAATTGCTGAGCCCCTTCCTCTTCTTTCTTCGCCAGTACAGCCAGATGCTGAAACCCATCAGAATCACCCAACATGCCCCACCGATGCCAGCTATAAAGGCAGGCTGTTTGACAACATCAGTGATTTGCTCGGTTATGCTGTTGTTATTTTCAGTGATGACAACTTCATTACGGCCTCCTGCACAAAGAAATTCAAAGGAATGTGGTTATTATGGATTCTGTAACACAAACAGGAAGTACTGCAAGTGAAAACTGGGGGGGGGGGAAGTAATGGACCTCAAAAGAATTATCCACAGTAGAAGAACTTTAAGGAGTAGCAATGCACACCAGAAACCCAGTGTTTTTAGAGAGTAAATCCATATATTTGAAAAGACAGATCTACAGTGCACTCTCAAGTAATCTAACAGATGTAAATCCAGAGCTTTTTTTTTATATACAATATACATACTTGTTGGTTTGTCTTCACATAATTACAGACAGGATACAATAATGAGAAAATGGATTATAGGAAACTAATAAAAAATAAATCAAGCAATCAATAAATAGCTTTTTCCAAATGAGAAATCCAAATACAAAATATGCTACAACATCAGAAGACAGTTTCTTCTCTCATTGCTGTCAGCATGCCAAAAATTCTTAAACTCATTTGTTTTCCCTGAGTGCTAGTTTCCAAATTTGAAATCAAACATAAAGTGTATTTTCCAGAAATTATTTCATGGGGAAAACAATCCATACAAATTCTAAGTGCACCAGCTTTGACACAAAGCAGAAAAACACACAGTTAACTGCAAACTCTAAGCAATCACAGCAACAGATGCTATTTTTTTATGTACAATATGCATGACAAATTCTTAACATTAACCTGTAAGAAATAATTATTACGTGGAATCCCAATTAAAGTGACATGCATCAAAAGTTACTATATAGGATTTAAATTGTATATTAGATTAAAAACCTGTAAATTCCAGTAGATGCTTCCTTTCTCCTCTCCCCCCTTTCTCTAAAAGGGAACTTTTTCAAAAGAAAAAGCTTGATGTCTGGATGGAAAACAAATGATCATAAAAATCTGAGTGGAAATTCAGGAAATGCTAAAGTATATAGTTCTAGGACCAGCACTTCCCTACTTCAAATCGCCCCTTGTCAAAAATAGTTAGTTTTAAAATTAGGAAATGCAGAACATATTTTTCTGGAAAAAACCTCCCATGAATATTGATTCTATGTACATTTCATATAAACTGCCCACATCTGCAGTTTTGAAATTCATGAAATATTATCCATCTTTTCCAGTAAAAGCATTTATATAGCTCAATCTTTGAAATGTTTATGTAATATTACCAGATGCCTCTATGCACGCTGAGGAGCTGCAAGAGTAGCTATTCTACTGAGACAAAAAAGATAGAAACACTATGATTCTCAATTATGAAAGTCCATCACACACATATAAAGGTAGTCGAATATTGCAATAAAACACTGAAATGGTCATTCAGAGAAAATTATTAAAAGTATTGTATCATTATGCCTTGCTGTGAAAACAGGATATATTTCTCTTCTATAATTCAGCAATGGTTAGATTTACCACTCACTTCTTTCAACAGACCAGCTTGCTGGCTTCAGCCTAAAGCCACCAAACAGGGTCACTGGCTAAAACAGATGCGAGAATTCTGGCACTTCCAGTTTTGTTCCACAAACACCTCTTTGCAGGTGACCCAGAGCTGAGTTGCCAATGGGGATCCCTCAAGCAGAGCCTGTTGGGTTGAGCATGCCCTCCCTGCCCCACTCCCCCGGGGACTGGCTCTGCCCAGCACTGCCCCAGCCAAGATGCAGCTTCAGGTCCTCGATGGTGTTCAGAGCTGGGCTGAGTTACTTGGGAAGGACCGCGATGCACTGCATCACATTGCTATCACACTGCTGATGATCTCAGGGGTTTTATTAAGCTTTCTGTCTTTCAGCACCATGTCAATATTTAGTACTGATGACCGTCTGCTTCTGCAAACAGACTGTTAAAACTGTGCTAGAGCTTGGCTTGCTTTCAGTCGTTCTGGGCAAGAAACAAAACGGGCTTCCCGCAAGCGAAACAGGTCCCGCAGAAGGACACTGACAGACTAGGCCTGCTGATGGATAAAAAGGCAGTGCATCAGTACTGGTGTCATGTATCAGTTTACACTGGCCATGCTGGTGAGCTCTACTCATACTAGGGCCCGGGAGCTGCAGCTGCCCTTTCCCATGCTCTCCTCTCTTGTCATGCCTCTGCCAAAGGCCCAGTGGTTTCCAGTTCTGATGCAGTAAGGGAGAATGGAACTCAGTGAGCACTTGTGACAAAAAAAGAAGGGAGACAAGAATGGCTCCTTTTATCTGATTTTCCCATTTTTGATGCCCATGGAACCAACTATAGGTGCACCCCAGTGCTGAACGAGGAAGGGCAGTGAGTAAAACTAATAGAAAGAGGCACTCTATGGCATGCTCTTCCAGGACCACAATTGTTTTTCTAGTAGAAACCAGCATGGGAATTAATGGCTTTAATTGCCATTAACTTGGAGTTAATTTCTGTGCCCTTTGGAGGAGAGGTCAAAGCAGTGGGATGGTGGGGAAACAGGTAATTTTGGCACTGCTTCAGTGGCAGCTGTGCTGCCATGGGGAAGAGCAGGCAGGGACGTGCTTCAAGAGACCAGCTTTGGGAGCTGATGCTCCTGGACTCAAGAAAAGTACAAGCTCTGTCCACTAAAGCCTCCAAAACATCTGAGAATCCCATCTTCTTCTCTAAAGTCAGAAACCAGTCTTTTGAGAATGGAGAACGTGAGAGCAAACCACAAAGAGCCTGTGGAGAGCTTTCAGTGGGCTTTACTCTTTCCCTCTCTTCTAGGGGAAGATGCAATCTGTCTCCAAATTACCTTCACAAGTTTGCAGTCTGGCTGCTTGCTCTTACCCTTCTGTGCCTAGCAATTACAACTGCAAAAGTAATAATTCATTTAAATGTCAAAATAACATATGCTTTGTGAATTTGATGACGGAAAAATAAATGGATACAGATGAATGTTACCCGCTGACGTTTGATGAAATTAATATAAGCATTGGGGGCTGGGGAAACAAAAGGCATTAGTTTTATACTTCTTTATATAATATTTAAGCAGAAGTAATAAATATGTCATCCAAGGTACCAGTGCAGTACTATTTCATATACTGCAGGTGTTTCTGTAACAATGCTGTCAGTTCAACTAATTAGAACATAGACAAGGGAAGTGTGCGACCTGTAACGCTCCATTGTTCCCGAAGACAAAAACATAATGAAATATAATGTCTTCCTCCCATTGGAGAGTAATGAAGAACAAAACTAATTTGTTGGACCAAAAATTAATTAGACACATCAGATTCGATTGTACCTATTACTGTGAAAGTTTGCAGCTGTTCCTCATATTATTATGCCAATGATGGAATGTAAGAGTGAACAGGCCAACTGATGAGGAGAAATAATAGCTATGGCATTAACCAGCATTGCTGTTATCTCCATTTTTATTTCTGGTTCTCCAGTAGAAAAATTTTTAGCATATCATTAATGATCATAAAAATTTTATTCTTGATTCTCTTTTAGTGTTCCATAAAATTTTTCAACATCCTGCTTGAAGTATGGGCACAGCATTCCTGTAACAGTGAGACAATTTCTAACTAAAGAAATAATATATCCCCTACTGCTCCATATTCTCCAGGTTTTATTTTCTGAATTGTCACAGGTCTGTTATCTAGAATTGCTCTGGGAAGCCAGTAGTTGATTATCCACCATGAAAAACAGTTATTTTCAGAAAAGACCTTCTTAGAAGAATAAATCCTGTATTTACCATTTTCCTTTTTTATACACTGAACTCTGTATTTCATGACAGTGAAAGTCACACCGCTTAGAAACACATCTTAACTCTTCTGCATCACTGACCTACTCTCTCCATAATTCAGCATTTCTGGAGTCGCCCATTCTGTTTGCAAGCTGTTCAATAGTATAGATAATCACCAGGCCAAATATGACTCCATTATAATACAATCACTCATTAATGTTTTCACATTCATTAAGATGTTTTGAGGTTTATTCATTAGCTCATTTTTAATCCATCCTATTAGTTTTTTTCATTTACTTAAAAAAAAAATAAAATTTGTGTTTTATGTCCCAGTCAAACACTGAATGGTACCAGCTCAAGTTTTCCAGAAATGGTATCACTTAAACACTGCTACCTTTATCAAGCAAATTTATAGTCTGAGAAATAGCTCCCAGCAATTAATAATCAATAAAAAAGGGGGTCTAAAGAAAAGGGAGACAGACCATATATGTAGTAACCCTATCCAGCTTTGGGCCGCCAAAAGGGACAACAGAAATGAGGGTAGAAATATAACCCAAACAGAAAGTATTCTCCTTTAATTTCATGCAAAAGACTCTTAAATCTGCAAAGATGCCACCAGACAGACTTGTTGAAGCAGACATTCTGGGACTGTTT
The DNA here is from genome assembly GCF_003984885.1 of Neopelma chrysocephalum. Classification (NCBI taxonomy): domain Eukaryota; kingdom Metazoa; phylum Chordata; class Aves; order Passeriformes; family Pipridae; genus Neopelma; species Neopelma chrysocephalum. Next base: position 5,165,702 of record NW_020897749.1, read on the forward strand.
TAGGAACAAATAAATATCACTAAGATTAATGAGATAAAATTAAGTCTCTAAATGCCAACCAATTTTTGTCTTTTCTTACTTTATTTACACCCTTAACATCCCTTTCCCTCTTCTGGCAACAATACAGATCTCTCCACATTTAACTCTTGAATTATACCAGTCATTTTTTTGTAAGGAAAAATTCAGGAAGAAGGGTTGTACCCAGATGTGGGGCTGAACATTCTGGAAATCATCCAATGAAGACCTTTGGTGCAAGTTTACCTCATATTAAATGACTCAAGGCTACTCGTGTACTTAAAATGCAACGCATTTATGTGCTTTGCTGGAATAAGTGTAATGCCTAGTTAGATTATTTCCTTAGTGAAATAATAAAAGGAGGTCCAGCTCAAAGTGGATGTAGTGACAGACTAGTCTTACAATATCCATTATTGACACAGAGGTCCAAAATCCAACCCTATTAGGTGATTTCTTACTTTCAGTTCTAGAAATCTTTTTTCCCCTCTTTTCTTTAGTGTATCTTTGGCTGCCTCTTTCTAAAACCAGCGCTACCTTCACCTCCACTCTTGTATTTCTGTCTCCAATGACAAAATATTCAAAGTGGAAGTACCCTAGTTTCTATTTTGATGAGTGGGGAACCCGAATATCATTAAACATTTAAGCAGTGCTTAGGAGATGGCCTTTTCTAAAGGTCTACACATAACAGAATAGTCCATCTTTGGGATGGTGTGTTGACAACATTTTCTAAAAAGAAAATATTTAATAACAACAAAAGTCCCTCAAACAAACAAAAGTATAGTTAAGTAACAACTAAATTAGGTCATACAGATAAAAGCAACATAATTCCTGTATTATGTACTCAAAGGAGGTACTGTTTTGCATAGCTCAGTTCAGGTTTGCTAATTATGATTACTTCTCCTATTCTTCCATATTGTTCCTGCCTTTATGTTTTATACTTAGGAAAAATTTCAGAAGAAATAGAATCTGTATTTCCTTCAGGTCAGGAAATCAATTCTGCATGGAAACCACTACTAAGAAATGACCATTTCAAAGGCAGGGATTATAATGCTACCTTTGCTCTCTATTTGGTCTAAAGGTCACTTTGTCAGAGGATACTTGTCTGCTTGGGATACCTGAGAAACACTGACTTCAAATGTTCAGAAAACAACCATAAACAGTGCCTTAGGCACCAAAGGGATGAATAAGGCAATATTACAGTCATCTTAGCAGAGGGAAAAGGGAGCTCAGGCTGTTAGTTCCATAAATCCGTCAAGCTGCAGAAGTGGTAAATTCATTAAAAAACCCACATTAAGTCAGTTCCACTAGACAATCTGCATTTTCTTTTATGTCTTGGGAACATACTTCCCTCCATTGGCTACAAGAACTCTGCATGAAGGGAAAACACAACATCAGCAGGCAGTGGGACGTTAAAAGCTAACTAACCAGCTCTATATTCAAATCTTATCTTTTGCTCTGTGGATTTTTATGCTTCCAGAAGTGATTTATGAAAGCATTTCTGAATGAAAAAAAAAAAGCAGGCAAAACAAAAAAACAGAACAGACAATCACTTACCAATTATTATGGGCTGTGGCTCACTTTTTACTCCCACACCTGCACTGGTGCTTGCGGCAACTTCCACGCGGTACTGAATACCTGGATATAGGCCACCTATTACTACAGACCGAATGGCTGCATCTACTGTTTTGTTGATATGAAATCGAGTCTCATTACCTAGGCACCAGATCTGGGACAAAAGTTGATGTGTTAAAATAGATGAAATTCTTCACACTCACACAATCGTGCATAGATATGACATATCAAAGCATTTCATGACAATCACTTATTTCAGGCTTCTTAACAATGGTACTGTCCAGGAATAGCTGAAATTAGAATGATTTGGCTGAGCAAACTGTGCCAGATTAGCACAGGACCAAGCCAGCTGCAAAAACTGCATGCAAATAACTCTCTGGACTCTGGTTCTCTGTGGAATGCAAGTTCTGCGGTTACTCTTCTTAGAAGCCCAGACCAGATCATCCAAGTGAAAAAGATGTTATACATTAACTAAAATCTTGTTCAGTAACATGATTACCACCAAACCTGTCCTTTAAAAAATCCACATTTTTTCCTTCTGGATTTTCCACTGAATAGCAAAAAGACAGCAAATAATATGAGCACAGGTTGAAACACTTCTTAAAGTACTAAAAAGCAAACAATTTTCAAAATTCTTTCCAACTTTCTTTCATTGTGCAACAGGGATATTTGAAATTTATGAAATGGAATAAGTACAGACTCACTTTTTACTGCTGCCTTTGTGATTACCTACATTGTTTAGGAATCCAGATATCAGATCCTGATTCAATTACTGTCTAATTAAACAGGAAAACCACCCTATAATCTCAACTGGCATTTTGTGATGAGAACTCTCTATGATTCCAAAGTGCTATGTTTCTCTCTGGTATTTTTTCATAGGCTTCTCCAAAGAGGTTTCAAAACCAAGACCTTCTAGAGATACTTCTTCAGTTAATGTTATCTGCATATACTGCTTCTGTATTATTTAAAAATGCATTTACTACCACTCAAGAAAATCAATGCACAAATACATCACATGTACACTCACATAACAATAATAACAGAAGAAAGCACTACTGGTGGAACCACTGTCAGCAACCAACTGATGCATCTAAGTAACAGCAATGCTATTTCTACCCTTATTTTTGACCCTGCTTAGTGTTTTATCACACCTCTTTTATTTTTTTCTTTTTTTTGCTGTGAAACACTGAGAAAGATTTGAAGGGGAAAAAAAACTCCCTTGTTTCCCTAAGCTCGATGAGATCTTATTCACAGGCCAGAATGAATTAGGGTGAGAAACTGTTGCATTCATTACTTTTCTCCTTATCTGTCCTGGTCTTAGTTTACAGCAGCTATGAGATGCCTCTAATTAAAGGCATTTAATTCATATATGAATTTACAGGTGCTCCAATGCTTGAAGTAGAATCAACAGATCTACTTTCAATTTGTCAGAAATTGTACTGTGAAACCTCACCAGACATTTTATACTCAGGGAAATATTAAACTCTGCACCACAGTCCCAGCAGCCAGCTCACTAATCAGGCAGCCGCCTAATCTAACTCAGAAGGGATGTAATGGGTAGTGACTCCAGCTGTTTTTATACACAGCCCAGAGGTCTGAGCACTCACCTGGAACATGGCTTTTATTAACCATCAGCCCTCTTTGTTTCATATCTACATATTTTGTGGTTTAGGAGTGTGCTTTACTTATTTGCCTGTAAGCCCTTGACGATTTATATTGACTTATACTGGAGTCAGGACCAAGATTAATTAAGCCAAGAGATAATTATTAATTGATATGAAAATTAGATCAATAAAATACTGGGATTAATAAATCTTGATATTGACTGAAAGCAAAACAAAGGAAGCCCTGTGCTAAACATAAATATTGTGAGTATTTACTGCATCCCTCTGACCAGGCAAAAAGGTGGAAGAAGTTGAACCAATTAGTTGATTTAAAGTCAAGCACCTTCTCCCTTCTTCATGCTGTGTTCCCTCAAGGTACCCCGTGGCCAAAAAAATTACATCTTTTTGTGTGAAATAAGCGGCACCCTCCACTTCCACCCTTTGTGGAAAGCAGCAAGAAAGCTGCCCTGTACTATTTCAATTAAAAATTTCACACTTGCTGTATAAGTCAGCCACAGCAAGGCTAATTCACTAAGCAGTGTGCTCCATGGTCACAAGCCTGCCATAACGCTGAACCTTGCCCAGTCATCTTCTCCACAGTCCTCCAACCCAAAAACACTGCATTTCTTTCATGTTGTCAAAATATACTTGTGCCAAAGTGTTCTCAGTATGGAATTATAGACTACAACAAAATTTAAGATAATATATAAGGAGTGGATACTTTGAGCTATCACAGCAACAAAGAAGAAGAATATACAACCCAATGGAAACAACTCTCGTGTAACAAACTCTGGATAGCGTAGTTCAACCTGTTCCTCAGAGCAAACAAGCCAGTATTTCAAGTTGTGAAGCTTGACAGAAATAGTACTCAGAAGAAGCCTTGTATTCTCCCAGAGCCACAGTCCTTGACTTTGACCTTGAAGTGTTAGGAGTAGCATTTTTGCAGGGGAAAGAAAAGGTATCTTTCCTGCTAGCTTTTCTGCCAGATTAAAGGCATTCTAAGACAGGGACTTCACTGCCCGCCTTTAGAGTACAGAAGCCCTTAACAAAAAACTCCTCGTTTCGTTCCACAGCAGGGAAAAGCAAGAAAGAGAAGTACTGTAAACTAGCTGGAAATTAAATCTCTCTTCCGTGGTACTTTTTATTTTTAATATAATAGTAGTACTGCTTTAAAAAAAAAAATCCATAAGCAGTCAGTCCTCTTTCTCCATATAATTACAAGGGCAGCTGTAAAAGCTGTCAGAATCTAAATCCATAAAGGTGGCTACTGTTCAAGTAGGTTGTTTCCTTAAACACAAAAACCCTTCCATTAGACATCGTTTCTACCTTATACTCCTGGATGACTCCATTTTGGTGATCTGGAGGGGGGGGATCCCAGGAGATGCTGATGCTCGTGCTGTTGTGGTTTCCAACTGTCAGGACAGTAACAGACTGAGGAGGGGCACTTGGAGCTACACCAAGGAGAGAGAACAAACAGAAGCGAGACATTAATCCATTTGCTAGAGCACGAATTCTGCTGAAACTCTGCAAGAGCAAGCAGGCAGTACAGAAAGTTCACACTCCCTGCAGGCCTAGGTATGCACATTTTGTTAGGCACTGTCAATTTTGAAAAATGCCTTTCTGGAGAGAAGCATAGAGCTGAATGACAATGTGGAATTTGTGGCAATGGAGAATCAATACAAATCACTCCTCATTTATTTATATTTAGCATTTCTTAATTTTGCATTGGAACTGGTCTCACTCTTGCCTTTGTTTCCCATAATAAACATGGATAGTTACATATATATCAACTAAGTCATGTGTGAAGCTGCTTCATCTGGCCTGAAAAGTGTTTTGTTCTTCTTTCTCCACATAACAATAATAATAGGATCATTTTTTGTTTCCTATTCATTCTTCAGGAAGACATTAACAGATTTAAACATAAAACCTTGCAGCTATAAAGTGGAAAAGGGTTAAAGTGTTCATGGCTTTACATCAAATGCCAATAGGGCAGGTGCTAAGTTAGGTCAGATATATACTTATGTCCTCTTTTTTCCCCTAGGCAAATTGCTTTCTCTTCAGAGTCCTGTTCAGTTCAACCATTCACAGCTGTTTGGCTGGTCACTGCATATCAAGGCCAATTCTACAAGACAATTGCTTACCAGCCCTCCTAGTTGTCTAGAAGTGTGAAAAAAAAAATCATAGTTGTTAGTGCTCAGGGCTATGCTGGCAAAGCCCCTGTTGCAGCTACACCAGCAGCAGGGTGGTTTTGTTGGCTCAGGATGTGTGGATTGGGAAGTGGAGCAGAAGTTCAGCTATGGAAAAGTCCCCTCTGTGAGCATCTGCTTCATCTCCACACGGGGTTCTCCCACCATAGCTACAGCTGCCAGTGCAGAGGGCTGGGAATATGGCCCTTCCCAGCCACTTAAAACCTCTTGCAGGTTTTAAACCCCCCTTGCCCTTCCCTTTCTTCCAGGTAAGTGTTGAAACTCCACCACAGTGCCAAGATAAGCCACTGAGGTCGAGTGTATTATATTAAGGTATGGTCCTTGGGGGGAAAAAGTTATTGATAGCAGCTGCTCTGAAATGGACCAAAAATCCAACTATTCCATTTATCCCAGTCCATCTACCTAGTCTTCAACAAAACTAATAGAAAGAGGCTAGGAAAGAGTGAACTAATCAAGTGAGTATATATTGATACCTCTCCAGGACAATTTTCCAATTCACAGAAGCCTGTTGCTTAGACACGTTCTGTTCCAGGATGATGTCTTTGTGTTCAATAACTGTTTATGGAATTTGTCTTCCGTGTATTTGTCATTGCCTTTTATATGATCTTAAAACATTTAATATGAAATATGAAGACTTATAGTAGACCTTGTACCAGAACCTAAAATATTTATCAGTCCCCCACCCCAACTTCAAACCTAGATAGCCCTCTGGTTTTGGGCATCTCACATCATGTGTTACAGCTCCCTGACTCCATTGCCCTGGTCTAGAGTGACTTCTTCACTGCTGAGCTCTGTGGCAACAGGGCTCTACTCTTATCTTTAACAGATATCCTGAGTGCATGACCATGCTTGGACCACGATTCTCAGAAAAGCCAAGACCCCTGGCATCCCTGTATTTAAGTCTGGTAGGTTTAACACAACTAAGCACAGCCACAGATATCAGAGGCACTCAAGTCTACTGAGCCAATTCAGATTTTCTTATTGTTCCCCATGACCTCTTTGAGACTGGCTGTGTTCCCACTTTGGAAGCTCCTCAGCGCTTGACCTGGCACAGGCTCAGGGAGCTGAGCTCAAATCTTTACCCTGATAACCCTGAAGAGTTGGAGTACTCTGTTGCAGGAAGGACATAACTTCAAACCAGGGTATCGGAGGTGGGGACAAGGGACTACACAAGATTATATCAGAAAAAGAAAATACTTTAGAGAAAACATAAAACCCATACTCCAGTCCCTGGAGGCTGCACATTTCAACAGCTACATTTTCAGATGCTGGTTCAGCTGCAAAGCTTGTAGAGCTTGGTATAGTCCTTGTGACCTTGCCTGATGCAGAGAAACAGTGCACTGGAGGGGAGAAATGGAGCTGTATTGTGGACAATTTGACTCTTAGCCAGCTCAAGTGGAGCACGGAAAGGTGGCCTTGGGCTACTCCTTGCAATCGTGTAAAGCATAAAATTGGGGAAGTTAATAGTTGCATTGTATGTTTTATGGCCAGGGAAATAATTTGCCACACAGTAAAACAATTAGCATTTTAAAAGTCTTCAAGATATTCAACAACAACAAAACCATGAATAAATGTATGTATGTGATATTAATTAGCATATTTTAAATGAAAATAAAAATCATAAAAATGGTAAAGCTTAACACTGTATAACTCATTTTTGTTTTTAAGTACAATGGAACTTAAGTACAGTGCTCAAATATATGCACTTTCATTACTCAAACAAAAAGGGCATTCAGAAACATAATTTCTTATATAGACATACCTGGGGGGATGGGGAGTGTGAATGCAAAGAAATGTAAAATGAATACCATACTCTAACATTTAAAGAAAAACATACTGTATTCATATATTTGTCTTTGCATTTAAATGCTGTGAATATTGTAATTAATATTCTACCAGTACATGGTGGGGTTTTTTTTGGAGGATATATGATAACTTGCAAGAAAAACTAAAACTGCAGCTGATGAATACAGCTGAAAATATCATTTTAAGAGCTGGACTAAGGTGAGGAGGAACTGACAGACAGCAGCTGATAAAAGCTAAGGAGACTTTCATTACCAACTATCTTATTTTTGTGGTGACAAACAAAAGGCTACTCCAAAAAGTTATTCCAAAAGAGATTTAAAACAGTGGATGCAATTGAAAAAAAAAGTCATCTGTCTCTAGAGCAAGTATGAAGGAAATACTGAAAGTGATAAAATAAAATATTTGATTTAGCTCCTCTTTGTATGTGTGTACACACGTATGTATATAATAGTTCTGCTTCCCCTCTCTGATAATATCACTCTGTAAGCTGGCACCATGATATAAATTAAGCCACTCGTCTGACACTGCTGCAGTTATTAAATAGATCACATTGAAAAATAACATTTTTAAAACCATTTTCTCATTTCCCTTGCTGCTGGCTTGTGGAGAACACCTTGCCTGCTTCTTGACAGGTCAATTATTCCAGTGCTCAGCTTCTTCTTACAGATATGAAAGAACCCAAATCGCTGCTCATCTTTTCCAGACGCAGCCAAACAGAATTCCATTTGTTACCTTCACAAGGCCAAAGAGGCAGGAGATGGATGGATACTGAACTGTGACAAATGTCTGATCTAGAGGAAAAGTCTAACTGCAGCAAAATTGATTTTTGGAGGTAGGCCTCAGACGTAACATCGCATGTAAAATTCAATCCAGCAGAAAGCTGCCACTACCTTTTGGTTGTACTTTGCCTTTATCAGGGCTATTTGTTTTGATATCACAAAAAACTTCCAACACGCGTATCACTCTTCCGAATTATTTTCTAAAAATAGTATAGCTGACATTTTTTAAAAGTCAAGCCTAAAAAAGCTCATTTTCGAAATGGAATCACAGGCGACACAGCAAGTGGGATACCTTTAAATAGACTGCCATCTTTCTTCAGTGGATGAGAAGCAAACCACTCTCATTAAACATTTAGTCAATGCTATTTTTGAAATACATGAACACCCATATAATTACAAGGATAACATGAAGAATTAAAGGAAATATCTGTAGAACTGCATCTACCGAATGCCTTAATTTTCTCATGGAAGTACTTAATTTTATCACCCAGAGAAGAGGAAAAATTTTTTACAGGGGCTGACATTTGTCAGGTGATAATACTACATGTTCTAGGCTGACGTTTTGTTGAGAAGAGATAGTTGTAAACAGACTCCTTGAAGGTTATATTAATCTACAAAGCAGATCCTTGGCTGTGAGTTATACATATCTGTGGGCATGAAATTTTTTTAAATCCTCACTATGTGGAAAGCTATTCCACACGAACAAAGTGTCCTTTAAGGTAGGAAATTACCTGACAGGCTCTGCTGGGAGCTGAGGTTTATAAAACAGAATGTCATTCCTCAAGTATTTTACAGAAATAGACAGGAGGTATAAAATCTTCTCTTTTTTTTCAGTAGTTCTTAATTTACCCTTAGCAAGAGACAGTTAGATGAAGCTAAATAAATATCAAAAATCAACTGAAATTGGACAAGAAGCAAATCTGCTAGTGAGAGGACAAAATCCTGCATTTTAACTCTAGGAAAGCAGTTTCACCTGTAGAATGCTTTTTTACAATTTTCTTTTCTTTTTTTTTTTAAAAAAAAAAAGCTTTGTTCAGACTGCTGCAAAGATATTCTTTACCAATTGATTTAGGATTTACTGTTTGAACAAAGAACTGGGAGCCATAAACTCCTTCCTACACACTCTTTTACATGTTGCAGTGCAGTGAATTTCTTCATCCATAACGTGCAAACTCCGACGAAGTCATCTTCAGGATTACTTACATGTTGGGCAATAATCATAACAAACCAAAGAGAAAAGTGAGTAATAAGCAAGTCTGTTCTAGAATTAAATAGTACTTGGCAATCAACACTAAATTAAACCTCAGGAGATCACTGTAAATGATTAAGATGCACCTTCAATAGGAAGGAAAGAGTGCACTCAGAACCCTTTGAAACCATATGAACATTTTGAAGCCTCACCAATATCTCTCCTGTTTTGAAAAAAAAACATAGAAATAAATTGGTGAAACAGAGAAAATAATTCTCATTGTTATGACCATCTTGCATTTACAGGAGATTCTCTGGGCAAAAGCTGCATTAGATAAGTAGAAAGACAGGTTTCTAAGAGAAAATTATTAAAATTAGTTATATCTCACCTCACTCCCTCTATTTTTCAAATCAAAATGAGCAGCCTTGGAGTTCATATGCTTTAGCAAAACTATATACCAGGCTATATACTACAGACACAAAAGCCTGAACAACTCAGTAGTGTAAACTGTTTACTATGTCTGAATTCTGCCTGTTTCAGAGAGGCTTGAAAGGTGCTTAAGGAAATCCTCCAAAGGGCTGAACAGTGCTAACAGAAACATTGAAGTGGCATCCCTTTGAGACTGGAGTTCCTTCAGACCAGTTAAATACGTGTCCTTCTCTACTCCTCATTTCCCAACCAACTGTTCATGTGCCTTATTATCCACTGAGAAAGGTGTGCTTAATATCAAACGCTCATCTGCAAAAGCTTCCATTTGTTTTTTTTTCAAAGTGCAGACCAAAGCCTTTTATTGCAGCAGCGGTGGTTATAAAAGAATGGCTGCAGCACACACTTTTTGGAAGACCCAAAGCCACCTGTGCATTAGAAGGATGTATCAACTAAAAGAATAAAAGACTGACCCGGTGCTTTCTCGCGGAACACTTAAAGCACAAAACTGAACATTATGTCAGATTCTTACCTCACCTGTGTATCTAACAAACAGAAATCACATGGAGGAAATAGAGCTGAACAAATGCACACACACCATAACCAAAATGGTCGCTCTTCTTTTCACCCTCAATGCTAGGTATGGAAGCCTGTTGCTTTTCTGGCTGTTTTACTAACCTTCCTCTGTGGTACGAGCAGATTTTGATTCACTGTCCATTCCTTGGAATTCATTGAAATAAGGGCGAACCTTAATTTCATAAGTGACCCCCTTCTTCAAGCTGACGAGGACAGCACTGCGCTCAGTGGGGACTTTGACCTCCAAATTCTGCCACACAGCTGGAGAAGGCAGGCCAGACGTTTGGCGATACATCACCCTGTAGCCCTGAATAAACTGGGACTGGCGGTCAACCTGGAAATGACATTAAATAATACAGCAATAAACATATTAAAATTAAAAAAGAAACAACCTGCATAAAAAGAAAACAAAACGTTTGCCTAGGATACTTTTGCCCTCATCAAAAAGAGAAAATTAACATTTGGTGCTGAATTTAATAATCAAACTGCCTTCTTGTAAGTCACTCTTGATTAATTGTCTGTAAAGTACATTTGTCTCACATTACTTGTTACAGAACATTTCTTTCTGCTTTGCTTTCTCCAGCTCTGTATATCATGGCAAATACCACCTAAAATCATAAAACAAGGCCCCACCCCTGCAACAAATCGTGAAAAGAAAACTTTGGCATAAGGTTTGCTGCGTGTAAACTTACTGAGCATGTCTTGGCTACTGATGTGCTGAAATATGAGAAGAAAAGAAAAACAAATTCTTCTCAGAAAAGGACAAGTCTTTGAAGATACGCTGTATGCTTACAGTTAGTCCACTACTTGGCTCACAGCTCATGGGATGCACAGGAAAATAAAATAAACATAAGACAGATGCAGAGAAAACAACTTCCAAAGACATGTGCTGTTTCTTGCATTCACAGTCTGAGCAGTCTCTTTGCATCCTGAGGTTGTGATGCTTTCAGGCCATCAGATGGAGATGGAATGTTGGTTTTGGTTTATATTTTATTTGTTGCTAGGCAAGCAGAATTCAAGATTGGACCATGCACAGAAGTTTAACAATTTTAACCTATCATAAATATAAATAGGATTTTTATTTGAAGAAAAACTTTACACGTGTTTTATCTTGGAGATGTTGCACGCATTTTTTATCTTGCAGGAAAAACGAAGAAGGCAAACCCCAGTGATTTTAGCTATTGTGATGCTTGGATTAATTTTGCCTGTAAAAAACAGTCAAAACAATTTGATGTATAAAACTAAACCAAATCCAGCTGCTTCTGTAGCCATCAAATAAAGAGCAAAGAAAGTACAGCACAAACAACAAGACTATACAGCTGGGTGTTTGGTAAACCTCTGGGTTATAACCAAGATTCAACAAGTAGCATATCTCTTATGTTCCTCTCAATTTGCTAGCTCAAAGATATTCCAAAATTAGAGATACATTTGTTTGACTTCTCTTAAGAATAAATGAATTTAAGGCTGAAAACACAAACCACAGTCTATTACGCTTCTCCTATAATCTTGTTACAGTTTATTGAGGCATTCAGAGGGGACACAGACTCTTAGACATTAAAAAGCAGGGCAAGCAAGAAGAAAGCTTTATTTATGAAAGCAAGGCAGAAATGTCTTTCATCAAAACTGTCACTGTTAAAAACCTTGCAACATATGTTACAACAACATTAAGCTTGCATTTTATAAACTTCTCTACGTTCACTTTAAGTGAATTTATGCACTGAAAGAGGGATATAACTCACAATAATAGCTTGTTAATACCGAAAGAATCAAGCTGTGTTTTTAAGAAGAACATTAAGCAGCTGTTTCCAGATGAAGGGAGTCTGTAAATCAGAGTAAATTGTTTTTATCCATGTTTGACTTTGATTAACTAAATGTTTTACGGACATAAAGACCTCTATGAACCCCGCGTTTACTACAAAATTCAGCAAAAATAACACTTTCGTGCACTTTGCAAAACGGATTCTTAACCTAAATTACAATATAGCGCTATGATGTTTAATAATCAAACATCGAGTTTGATTCTTGCCTAACTTCTGAGTTAGAAGCTACACTGAAAAACGGCATAACTTTCTTAGGACTTTCCATTTTTCCTTTGCTGTATGTTCCAGCTCTACTGACTGCTGCCTAGTGGAGAACAACTGGAAATTCAGAATTGACGAGGCTGAACACTGTGTGTTGCTACAAAACGGAATGGAAAGTGTTTTGTAAAGCACAAACACAAGTGCACCCACCAACTCACTGAGAAGAACTGGACCCCTACAGTATGGCTATAGTGTAACAATTTTAATTACATTACAGTTTTGTATCTATTTGTGTATAGGTAATATACAAATTGCCCATATACATATTTTCTTCTAAGTTCCTAACCTGAAAGACTAAACAATACAAGGATTATGAAAACAGGCACAACAAGGCTGACATGTTTAGGGGTGCTACAAACTAGCTTGATTTGGGGCTCACACAATTTTCACAGAGCTTTCAACTAGAAGTTAGATTACAACTGGGCTGAGTGACCTGCCTGAATTTCAGATTATTGACAGTGAGTTCACTCCACTGTTTATGTTTAGGGAGGGCACTGACAAAAGAAAATACTATGCATTTTTAATGTTTTCTATAAACATCCAGTTGCATTCAGAATCAAGGAGAGGATACTAAGCTCTGTCTCATGCCCAGTTAGTCTGAATGAACAGGGCCTTCTGTGAGGTCAAAATACTGGGAAACTGCTCTGAGGGCACTTACTTCACTTATTTAGAAAATAAGTGAAAAATTGCTCTTGAATAATTACATGGACTGACCAGAGACATTTGTGAGATGTAGGACAAGTATATTTCACATACACATACACTCATACGTCTGTACACGTATACATATATATATACACATATGCATATATATGTATATGTTTATATACTTGCACACACAAAGCTTGTGACTTAACAGTTTGCTGCATTTTTGTGGTAATTATGTGTCACGCCTACAGCAGGCCACTAAAAAGAAATCCTTATATGTTTAGCAATTAAGAAATTAATTCAACTATGTTGAGCATTAAATATCTCTGTAAGTTTGGTACATGTTCACACATAGGCAGAGTTGCAGAAACATGTGCTGTGACTTGATGAAAGAATGTAATACTTTTTAGGTATTCTCATTTCTCTCTTTTTTTTTTGCTAAGTGGTTGCCACTTGTACAAAGTGCTCAGCATTACTTCAGTGACTACAGGAACCCTCTGCATTGAAATACTGGGATCCGATAATATTTCTAGTCTTCCCGTGACACTTAAATACTCTTGAATTTGTACAAGCAGCAGTGATAGCAACTCAAAAGATCTGCAAGAGTTGCTGATCTAAAGACACACTTTCTCCCTCAAAGGACAGGAGGCAGAAAATGAAGGTGGCTCCTTAGAAGGCAGAAGAAAGAAGTTTATGGGTAGTTGCTACTCAGCACTGACCTAATGCTTTAAGGCAACCTACAAGTATAATTGGTCCTCTGTGCTCTTTCTCATTCCCTTTTATGATGAGTACATAGTGCAGGAGGTATCTACAAAGCCATTTCTGCAGAACAGAAAACTCATTTTCTCTGCATGTTCAAATCTGCACATGCCCCAGCAGAACACAAGACAGGTTCAATGGCTATTAGGTTGTTAAAAAGATGGCAAGAAACTCATAATGCAGATTATGCTACGAACATAAGCTCCTCCCAGGCAAACATGCTAATCTGCACTCTAAAGACATTTTGTAATATGCTCTGTAGCATGCAAATTTTTACCCCAAAACACCCTAAGAAATACTCTGCTCCCACAGCAATACCCACAGCAATTCTCCATCTGGGCAGAAAAAGCTTTCATGCTGTGCTGAACTCACTAGCATGGGCTCACAGTACTCTCTGGAAATTCAAACTGCACTAGCATTTATCTGTCCTACAGGAACAAGGCACAAAGGGATGATACACTGGAAGACAGTCTAATGGACTTGACTCTTGAAGCTTCCAGTGAAGTACATTCATTTAAGATCTACATCAAATTAAAAGACAAATGAAAATAAATTATCCTTCTGCCTGGTAGCCTCCGAGAAGGCAGTCAGGATTTCAAAGCAACAATTCTTTTGTCATATCGAAGAATTTATTTTTGTTCCTGCTTGTGCCACAGGGTTTCTTTCTAATGCAGGAAACATTTCATATCTGGTCACTAATGAAACTTTCAGTTTAATGCCCACCGAGGTTACAAGTGCTGAACCATAGCTAAGGTCAGCTAAAAAAACTGCTTGGAGTACACCATGTGCTCTTGCAATGCAAAATGTTTTGATAAAAGTAAAAATTCATTGCAATTAGCCATTTGATAACAGTGGGCATATCTGAATCCACAAGTCTCATCTGCAACAACTACCTCTGCACCTCACCTCTCTATGTGTAAAGTTAGGATAATGACACATTTTTACCATTGTGATGTTAAATTCAGTATTATTTGTGAAGCACACAAATGTTACGGTTGAGAGCATGACAGATAAGCAAGCATGTGAGACAAACTAATAATTTTTTATTCAATGAAAGGTTTCAATAGTATGAATTTAATAAGACCTGGCACCACACAGTGGATAAAGAAGATAAAAAGAAATGTTGAATAGCTCCATGAAGAAGAGATCCTGTATGTGACCAGATAATTACAGCTATATTTTAATATCTATACACAAGAGGAATAAATTTAAGCAACAGTGAAAACCTAACTTCTGACATTCCTCTTCCTTTTTTTTTTCTTTAACACTCACTTTGTAAGCCTGACCTTTCTTTAAAACAGATAAAATATGTGTGTATATGCCTGTGCATATTTTAAAATTGCAACAGAGTAGCAGGAAACTATTTTGGAAATTCTAAACTCAAATTTGAAAACAGAGAAAGCAAACCCAAAACCATCCCACAAAGGAGGAAGAAAGTGGTGTTAATTTGCTGTGTCAGGATGCCAGAAATTCACTAATCCAGGACATTCCTTGGCATTCATTCTTTGAATTGCAGAAAGTCAACACAAAGAGTCTTATGACTCTCATGGCACTTCTGTTCCTTTGTATGATAGCTACACTATCTAACCATTTTATATTATTAGTGTGGTCTTTATTCTCTGGATAGAGTGGGATTTTTTCCTAGAGACTATGGTTAATTAATTGGTTTTGTTCTGGTTGCTGGGTAGTTTCTAATTAGCTGCTTCAGAGATCTTTCTTTGTGTGTGTCTTCCCATGGGCAATTCCAAAATGCTTCTACAGAGGCCTGTGAGCTTGTCAGGTGGCATTGGGTCACTGCTTTGAGGATCTTCCCAATAAGCTGATATCCAGAGCATTCCCAACAATTTACCTTTACCTTACCATGTTTTCTTCACTCATTACTTGTTCAGTAGGGGCACCAAGAGACTCTTTTAGAGGAATATACATATGTATATACATGTACGTATGTATATATGTATGTATCTCCCCATATACATGCACACATAAATACATATACATCTATATTTCATTATAATATAATAGCATTGGTTACATGGTATAAAACTGAATTCTGTTTATACTGAAGGTTCCTTTTGTAGCATATGCTAAAGCAAGGGCCAGCCTATGAAACTGTATTTCTGAGAGCTGTCACAACCAGGAGAGGGCTTGAAGGAGCAGCACATGGATGTAACTCAAGTTTACAATTACTGGCTGCTAACATCCAGAGTTTCTAAACTACTGATCCATCTGTTTGGGCAAAAGGGTTTGCTACAAAGATTAGTCCTGGAGGTATGTAGCTGAAACAGAGAGCATTTTTAGAAAGGCAAGCTGCATATTGACATCATGGAAGGAAAACTGCAGTGACACATACTCTAAATAATCTTCTAAGAAAGACACATTTGTGGGTTTCTCTATTTATTCTAATCTGTACCCTGACCACTGAAATCTGTCAGAACAAGGATGGTGCATAAGCCCCCATAAATATGGCTGAGTTGTGCAAAAACAACAGTAATCCTTATAATACACCATCTATCACCACACTTCTTATCTCCTATTGCGTAATCCTCTGTACACATTAACCTCTTAGCAACATGACATGCAGAAGAAAACCCCTGAGTATTGTGAAAACCCCCTTAGCAGAATTCATCCTCTATAAAACAACAGTTTCAGTGATGTGCAGGGCAGTACTATTTCTCTCATTCTCCCACTCTTGGCTCTCCATCCTCTGGGGCAGACGCCCCAAGAGCAAAGCACTCTTTCTGGTGTGCAGTGCCCTGGGAACTCACTCTTTCTACTGTTACAAATCCTTTCCTTCAAGCCTCAGGAAGGGAAACATAGCATTTTGAAAGCCAAAACACTATATCAGAAATTCTACCCAGTAGTTTGACCCCTCAAATAGAAACGTTAAGTATTGCCAAAAAGTCTTCTATAATGAAAGGATGTTCAGATTGTGGGTAAAGATTATGCTAGAAAACCAGATGCTACACAGTGGATCAGGCCTTAGCACCATGTACTTCTGACTTCACTAAAAGTGCCCTATAGGAAAGCTATTTTTTTCATTTTTGGGTCACTAAATAATAGGGTATTGTCAGAGGTCCGTATGCCTTGAAGTGCAAAGTGCTTTTTCATACAGCAATTTCGTGTTCATATTTAACTTTGATTATTTTTCGACATGCAGAGTAATGAATCCACAGATCAATTATCCTCTAGATTTTGGTGTTAAGCATATTCATTTTTATCATATTTTTCTAGGCAGACAGACAACTCATATTGAGCAGAAGATGGAAGACATTGAACCTTGAAAGAGAAAATAAAAAGACTATTTCATTAACTTTCATATATATATGTGTGTGTGTGTTTATGTATATACACACCTGTAGAATGTTACTTTGTCAGAGCACTCACACTGGGGTAAAGAATGGAGTTTTTCTGGGTTGTAAAAAAACTGAAGGGATAAGGAGGCAAAATAGGCAAACTGCAAGTACTGTTAAGGTAATAACAGAGGCCTCACCGTCCAGGTGACTTGAACTGTCGTGGGTGTCAGCACAACAGGATTGTGCAGCCGTACAATGACGTCTCCCAGTTCTTTCTGGACTTGCCTGTGATCCACACCTTGTGCTGGTGGGCTGATATCTGCCAGGCACACACATGAAAGCATTATTTTAATGAGAAGAGCTATGTATGGCATCGATAAAAAGTACTGAATAGATTAATGACCTGATTTAAACATCCTTCATAGTTCTGTTTATTAAAACAATATAGCACTAAGGCTTAAATACGAACTCTAAAGAATATCAAGTAACGCAAGCAAACCATTCACCTTTAGCCACTTGGGAAATAATGAAATATAAATATCTTTAAATGAGTATTCAGACTAGATGGTAAAGTTTTCTCTGCTCTAGTAAGTGATGAGAGAGATGCAATGTTCACCAGTTCCAAAATACTCAGATAATAATAATGCTGCCTAGATGCCTGGAACCAAATTGGTTAGTATAACTTAAGAAAATGAACAGGTTTCGTTTTTTGGTTGTTTTTTTTTTTAATTTTCTTAGACCATACATGACATTAAGTCATTATATGTTTCTAATCTGTCACTAAGCTTCCCCTCCCCACACACCATGCACACAAGAAACCAAACACTAAAAATAACATTTTCCTCTGCAAAGCAAATTTTCCCTTTACAGACATAGATAATGAAATCTAGAGCAAATATGAAAAAAAACGAAAGAATTAATTTAGGAAGCCAAACTGATTTTGATCTAATAGAAGGCCAAAAAAAACAATCTACCAAAAAGAATTTTCTTTTCAAGATTATGTGCCCTTCAAAGTGTGTGGGGAAATTGTTTCTTCTAGTCAAAATCTGAAGCTATTTGGTAACTCGATATACACATATGGAGATTTGTGATTCCAACTGCAGCACCACATGTGGTCCCAATGCCTAGTCCTTAGGGATCACATTTGGGTTGTTGTGTTAAACTGAATGAAGGCTTATATCACCTCTGCTAAACTGCAAACAGAACATATGTGTCAGAAAATGGGGAAGGAGGTGGGCAGTGTGTCCTTTTTACACTTCACCAAAAGGAGAATGCTGGGCTACAGCTATCACCCAACTAATATATCACTGTAGCATGTCCCTTCCCTCCAACTTAGACAGAAATTAAGGGGGGATCTGGAACACAAGCACAGATTATATTCGAAAGGGCTTGACAAATTATGGTCATGCATCTGTGAATTCTGCTTGGTTGTCCCTTGGGATTCACTAGTCAAAGACAGTTCCCCACTTTCTGGATCAACATCATGTCCTTGTGAAGAGAATACATACAGAAAACTTTTTGCCCCTCTAATGGACTTAGATGTGGGAGCAGGCATCACGTGACTTCTTTTTATCTTCTAAATATTATTGAAAAGAAGTAATAGAGGTCTTAAAAATGAAATATTTAAATATAACAGTTGAGTTTGAATCACGACTCCAGATTTTGAAAGAAAAGAATTCTTGATGATCAATATTTCAGGCTCTTAATTCTTGATTGTTATGGGTTCTGAGTCACCAATAAACAATATCGCCACAGGCTTTTATTGATATTCAATTTACAATGGCTCCAAGGATCTCCAAAGGGAATAGAATCCAAATATGGATGTCAGTCAAGGAGCTTGTCTAGCAAATTATGTCTATTCAACACAACCAAGAAATAGAGAGATATTATAAAATGAATCTGTAACTGACAACAAGTCAGACTGGTCTACAGGGTGATAATTTATGCTGCTATCCACAAAAAGCTATGATCCCTGCTACAAAATACCTACATGGTTACTTTTTAGGTTAGGTTGCTCTGTGGTATACAACCAGCAAAGTACCTGTATTCCCTCAGAGGAAAGGACATTTCTACATAATATCTTTGTATGAATGGCATTTCATCATTTTATTGGGACATATGTCCAGGAGGGAATAACATGAACTCATAACAGTGAAAAATTAGTATTAAGATGTACATGTGGAATTCTGTTTTCTGATATGCACACTTGAAAACATATGCATGTGTGACACTCACAGAGTAATGTCTTGCCATTTTCACGTTTCTAGGAGGCTTCTGGTGGAAAAGGAGTTGATCTATCTCTAAGGATATCAACAAGCATTGGAATAATAAAATTGTGACTCAAGTAAAACTGGTTCAAGAAGCTCTATTCTGGTCACCATTAAGAGGGTTCTAAAATAAAATTGATTAGATGTTTTCTATAACCTCTCTTGTATCAGCTTCCAGGGGATGTACTATTAGTTGCTATTAATTTAAATTTCAGGGATAGGATTATTTATAGTTTCTTGAAAGTATTTTTTTAATATATGGTTTGGTCTATTAATAATCCAACAAGAAGTCAACTCCTTGGTCTATTAATAATCCAACAAGAAATCAGCTCCTTTCTTAGGGTAATTATGATTTCTCTGTCCTTTTTTGTTGTAAGTCATATAAGGTAAACCTATTGAAAGTACCTGATTGTCTACTTGTAGTCCACTCGGGAAAATATACATAAAATCTTGTTACTTGTATTTGCCATGCTTAAAACCAGGACATTAAATGCTCAGCTATTAAAGCTACCAGAGACACCTGTTGCAAATTATTATATAGCACTGCTATGGCTGCTTTGTTGTT
Organism: Neopelma chrysocephalum; assembly: GCF_003984885.1. Lineage (NCBI taxonomy): Eukaryota > Metazoa > Chordata > Aves > Passeriformes > Pipridae > Neopelma > Neopelma chrysocephalum. The sequence continues at coordinate 5,185,489 of NW_020897749.1, forward strand.
TCTCCATGGCCACTGTGAATAGGCTTTCTACTGTGTGTCAGCTTCTTCTGTGAGCCTGAATTGAATTCAGGCATAATTAGAAATCACATCAAAACATTATGTTAATTTTCAATTGATTTTATGATTTAATTCTATTAAACTACAGGCTTGCAAAGAAGCTATAAATCCTGTACATGTCTGAGTGTGCTTGACTGCTAAACAGCTTCTGGAAATGGAAGCTGCAACACATGCTGTAGCTAATTAAAAGACATGTTTTTACTGAAATCAAATTGCTTGTCAGTATGTCAGGTAAAAAGTCTATACTTGACACTCAAATGCCAAACAAAGTTGTTTTTTTTTTTAGCTAGGTGATAAGTTATGCAGACTGAAAGGCTGTTGCAGTGAAAAGCATGAGTCACCCTATAATAATGGGAGAGTAATAAAGAAGAAAACTTGTGATGCTCCGTGAATAGTCAAGTCACAAAATCCCTGCACAACTCATTTCTCCAGCTTTTCTGAAAACAGCTCTGTTTCTCTTTTTCCAGCCAGAATTACTATTTTGAGTGTCTAACTATTAAGGACAGATTTATTCAGGACTAGGCTGGGATGAGAGGGGCTGGATCTGATGGTTATGTGATAAAGAAATACTACCCTACTCTTGTTTATCTCTTTCCATCTAGGACCAGTGAAGTACACAAACCACTTACACAAGCTGGATGCTCTCTCCATACACAAACACAAACAGCGGATCTCATTTTAAGTTAAGAGACCTATTGCTTTAGACTCAAAAAATTATGATTCCAAAGAATGATTAATTCCTGTATTACAGCCTGCATAAGACAGAACTACACTCTTGAATTAATTAGTCCAGCAATATCTTGTCAAAGCCAAAAAAAATCCATGCTGTGCAGGGAAATTTGTTTGTGGCAGTTATATGCAGTTAGAACTTGATGCAATGTGAACAGAATTCAATAGTTGATTCAATAGCGATGGAGGATCACAGTTATCAATCATATCACCACCCCATAAATGAGGGATTTCACTTCAACATTCCCTCCTGGTTTATGCAGTGGATTAATATAAAGAATTCGAAATGTAGGTATATAAATAGAATGCACTTTTTTCAGACTAACTTCAATATATTTTTAGCATGAAAATGCCTTAATTTACATGAATTCTCTGCCTAAATGTTGGATTAATCCACATAATAGAGATATTTTGTGCCGCTCTTTTGATTAAAACTAACACTAAATACAGTGTCTGCCTGCCATAAGCACTTGTTGTTACTGTATATCCCTGTTATAATGATGGAGAGGAAGTAAGGACATGGAGAGAAGAGATACTGAGGAGAACATGGTATTCAGAGAAGTTTTCAGAAAATCTTAGTTAACTCACGTTACTTTTAATAGAAAACAGGAGCACAATGAGTCTAAGTAAACTGCAAATCAAAAGGTCTACGCTGTAGGAAGGATTAAAAAGGGAAACTATGTCTCCTAAGCTCCAGATTCATACAGCAAACATTGGACTATTTTTACCTCTATTGGTTAAGCCCGATTCATGATTCCTTCAGTCAGGGCGCTAAAGCCCAGACTGACCTATTGGTCAATTCTCAGATCTTCCTTATTATTTTAGCTCAAGCAGAGAATCCCTAACAGCCACCCTTACCTTGTGTTCTGACAGGATCTGACATGGGACTGGGGTCGCTCAGGCCCTGTGAATTGATGGCTCTCACCATGAACAGGTAGATCGTGTTGGGGCGCAGGCCCCTCACAGTGTAGAGGGTGCTCTTCACGTGGTTTGCCACCGTCTGCCAACTATTGCTCACAGACTGACTGCAATGAGAAGAGGGTTGAAGGTTATACACTAAGGCAAGAGAAAAATAAAGGAGTGAAAGGACCTACTTTTGTAACCCGAGATCAAGTCTAAGTACAGGAAAAATTAGTAAAAGCAGGGTAAAATTAAAAATATTTGTTTCGGCTAACTCATTGAGATGGGATAAAAAAGCAACACAGCTCTCAAAAGTATTTTTCATTGCAACAGAAGCAAAACCTTTTGCTGTTTCTTTAAAATAAATGCCTGCAAAAGGAAAGTGTAGAGAGCTGTAAAGTAAATTTGAATGATAGGCTACTACTTTTGAACATAAGATTTTAAAAGGAAAATTCTGTTAAAAGAATAATTTTTTATACTGCTAAGTAAATTATGTCAATAAGTTGTCATCGGAAGAAAAGTAGTCTCCTTGAATTAAAATCATAAAAGTTAAAAAAAATTCAGAAAACTTGCTTTTAAAGGAAGGAAAGTATATGAATATTTTTTTTGTCAGTACATTTTCCATTCAACATTATTATAATTAGATTAAAATCCAGCATATAAAAAGATTTCAAATGTGATTGTAAAAACAGCTTTTAATGAAAACGTCTGGCTTTTGTTAAAATTATTGATGGGATGCCATTAAAGCCTATCTAGGGAGAAACATCACAAAAGTTTAAAGAGGAAAATTTATTTTATTGTGCTTTGTTGTATAAAGTATTGATAAAAAAAGTCTTTAAACATATTAGGAGGAAAAAGAAAATGGAAAACTACGATTTCGATGTTGTTTCAATTTCTTCATTCATGCAATGCACAAAGAATAAGTTCTAGAACAAAACCAACAAACTGCACATGCAATAATGTTCTTTACATATTAACAGAGCAGAATGAAGCATTTTAGCTAAAATTTGCATACATATGATTTTGACTTGCATGAATTTTAATTAAAAGATGAACTGAAATATTTGTCATTTGTTGAATATCTCGATTAAGGAAAACATTTAAGAACGTGTGGATTTTTAAGCTGAAATGGGTACTACACATCCGTTGCAGAGGTATGGCCCATGCTTAAACAAACTTGCTGAATTGGAGCCCAGGAATTCTTTTGTACCACATAGTAATTGCTGCTGTGTGGGAGGGAGCAGCTGAATTCTCTTTAGGCTCAGGTTGCAGGATAAAATCCTAAATTATCCACACTAGCCTTTTCACTTAAAAGTTTTCATCTATCTAAAACAGTAAGAAGTAGAAATTTAAAGTGATTTGACTCTTTAATAGGTACTGCTTTAACAAGAGCAGGAATTAAAGTGTGCAGAGAAGTTTCAGAACTACCCACTTATTTTCATATCATTTGTCCTATGATATTCAAGAACCTGCAGCATTCCACAGAAGACTCTCACTGACCATCAACGTTAAGTAATAAATAATGACTGCATTGTTCTGTTATATTCCAGTAGAAATTGATAGATGCTTCTCCAATTAATCACTTAACAAAAAAAAAAATCAATAAAATAAATCAGTTTAAAAAATATGAATCAATGCCTGCTATAGAAGTTGTCATTTAATGAATCTCTAATGATATGTGTGGAGTCCAAAAGAACACCACAATACCAGGAGAACAGCTGTTACCAGGATTTAAGCAAAATTAGAAAGAAAGGAGCTTATAAGTGGAATAACTCACATACCTAAAAGCCTCAATGATATATGCACTGGCTGGTAGGCTTCCAGGGGTCCCTGGCTGCCAGGACAGGGTGACACTGTTCTTAGTAACATCAGTGACCTGAGGTTTGGATGGTGGCCCAGGGAGGTCATTTATATCATAATTTTTACTGACTGTTGCTCCACCGGATTCTGTGAAGGGCAAATGCAAAACAGTTATTTTTTGTCCTTGGTTATATAATTTGATCAAAGTAGAAGATTAAAAGGAAAGACGTGGCAAACATCTGCAAAAATCATTATAATGAATATTCTTAATCTGTAAAGAACTAAGTCAAAAATTGCATATGTTTTTGGATGAAGACCTATCGTTCTTTAAGTACATACTGAAAGAAAAAAATGCAATATTCGAAAGGTTATAAATAAATATTTTTTTAAAAAGAAAAAAAAAGAACAACAAAAACAAACAAAAAGAAAAACAAAACAAAACCCCACCACCTTTACTGAAGTTTGCATAAAATACCAGAAACTCAGTTTCTAGAAAGCTGAGAAAGTTCCTGTATCCAAATCAACTCCAGATCTCACAGAGGGCACTTTGGACTTTGAAATGCCTCTGTGTAGGCATAATAGTTTTGTTGGCCAAGTCAATTATTGGGTAAATCCACAGTTTATTAATACTCCTGTTTAGAAGAGTTACAGCTTCCCTCTGTCACTGGAGACAAACATAAAAACTGTTTCAATGTCAATGTGCATTTAAAGATAATAGGAATGATATGCAGGGCGTGTGGAAGAATGGAACCTGCTCATCCAAAACTCCTCCATGTCAATCCCAGAAGTTCTAGAACGGATTATTTGACTCAGACTGCTGTGGTATGATCTACGCTTTCATTGTGTGCCAGTTGCAACAGCCCTGGACATCACTTACCTGTCACCTCCAGCACAGCACTCCAAGAGGTCTCCCCACTGGAACTTGTAGCCACGCAAGTGTAAGTCCCAGTATCAGACAGCTGGACATAAGAGGGGCATAAGGGCAGTTTTAACAACCTTTTAGAATCAGCTGAGTTTACTCTAATTTTCTTTTTCTAAATGTTTCTTGGTAAGAAGGACTTAGCCTACATTTTACATCAGACTAGAGGGCACCAGATATTTTCCAACAATCATTTAATGGTGGCTTACTTTTAGAGAACTATAATAAGATTACTTGCTTCTAATACTTTACTAATTCTAATTTTCATATTGTTAATGGTACCAGTACTGTAAATGCTACAGAATGGAAGTTTTTGACAGTGCCAGTGTTTGTATTGGTTACAACAATTGCAGGTGAAATCAGGTAACGATATAACGACAATTAACCTCTTAGAGGGCAAAATCTCACCATTCATTACCCCATGATGAGCAAGAGGTACAGGTTCCAGTGCCAAGGAAGGATGTTACATCATCTTAGACTTTTATGACAGATGAAGTCATTTCTATACAGGCCACCACACAAGCAAATACTGTTGATGCATAACAGTGGTTCTCTCTACACAGACAGTCCACCAAGCAATTTTCAAATAACAAGATTAAATTAGATCCTACACCATGCTTACCTTTCTTCTGTTTCACATGGGATTTTATTTCAGGCTTGCAAGGCCCTTTGGTAGCAAAAAAAAAGTGCATTGGTATAAAACTATTGTGTTTCCCTTGTCAGTTAAAATATTTTAAATTTATTTGGGGAAACTGTTTTGAATTTGATTGTCAATATTAATCTCATCACTGTATAAATTGTTCTACTAGAAAATTTGCCAAGTGTTTTCCTATCCCCTATTTAAATTTAAAATAAAGATTTCTGAGTCAGGAACTAGTGAAGACCACAGAGATGGATGGGAAACAGTAACTTTACAAAGACAAAATATACAGAGAAGCTCTCCTACCACTATGCATAAAGCATGGTAATCTGGAGGTGGAAGCAGAAGATGGAGAGTGCTGACTCTAGTGATAAAGAAGAAGAATTATATTCACCCTCAGATGACTTGATGGAAATAGAAATGCATCCAAAAAGCTTTATTGGACTTTAAGGAATTGTAATGGGTTTTCTGTTAAATGCAGATCAGCACTATAGCATATGTGCTTATACTTCACTCTTCAAGAAGAATGTGAAGGCAAATAAGCAAGATATTCTTCAGATTACTTGTTGATATATAATTTAATTGATTTTTACCTTGGTCATGCTTGAATTTCGTTGGTATTTTCTTCAGATACACTGAGACTGCAGTGCACCATTCTTAGGGGAGGAAGCAACTTAAGAGGAGGAATTCTTAGGGGAGGAAGCTGGCTCAACTGCCTGGAGGAGCCTAACTTGCATTTCAGGAGATTTTTTTTTCTCCATGAAATACAAGCAACAGTGAAACCCCTCTGACAATGCCTCAGACACTCAAAATATAGCAGTGCTGCTGATGAAATGAGAAAGACTATTGAAAGGAGAGATTTTCCAGAGGAGAGGGCCTTATAGCATTCTGAAGCAGTGTTTTATTTTGCTTCCTTTGAGCTTTTATTAAATATATAATTCTTCATTACATGATAATGGGGAATATTTCTCAAGGCTGTGGTTCTCAACTTCATTTATGTGCTACTGTGACAGATGGTGTATGGCATACTCAATGAAGTATGTGGTGTACATGACAGAGCAACTTGCAGAAGACAAACTCAATGTATAAAGCAAGCTGGAGATACACTGCTTCTTGCAAGTTATGGCAAATTATCTGACTTCCAGACTGTGGATGGATTAGATACAGACATAGTGTGTTGATAATTCAATTATTTATACTTCTTTTTTTGTGCCATGGAAAAAACAATGAGGGAGGCAAATGGAAAAATGTTTTCTATTCAGTAAAATAAACAGTTTTGTTCCTTATTTAATGCAGGTGCCTAAACCTTGTGTGGTAGATTCTGTGGAGCAGAAGGGAGATTTCCATAAGTGCTGAGCTGTCTGAACAGGTACTGAGTCAGTGACGTAGGTGAGTTTTCAGTTATCTTCCTCAGAGCAACTGGAAAGATTGGCTCATCAGAAAAAATTTCTATGTTCATACTTATGACTGTGGCCCATGTGACTGCTGCAGGCTCATGAATAATTTCATCGTGATGTAACAGAAAGAGCTACATAGCAGAAAATGACCAGCTAAGAGGGGACCTTAAAGATCATCTCTTTCCAACCCCTCTGCCATGGGCAGGGACATCATCCACTAAACCAAAGCTGATCAAAGTCCCATCCAACCTGGCCTTGAACACTTTCAGGGATGGGGAATCCATGACTTCTCTGGGAAACCTGCTCCACCCTCACAGTAAAGAATACCTTCTTGATAGCTAATCTAAATCTACCCTCATCCAGAAGGCTGAGGACATGTGGGTGACAAATACTAACTTATTTTGAATGTGGATATGTTAAGTGTACTTGGACATTTTCATGGTCGTTTTTGGCTTAAGAAGTAGTGCTAGTCCTTGCTCACGTAGACCTGAGAGAAAAGTTAAACATTCCACACTTAAATCCATATTTAATTCACAAAAATAGCAAGGGACATGAGAAATCTGTGGTTTATGGTCCTGTGTAGTTTTTGTTCTTGAATCTGAATGCACTGCTATAGAGGGGTTTATAAAAAATGCCTTTCTGAACCTCTAAGGAAAATTGGTTAGCAGTGAATGAGCCACTTAAGGATCAATAAAAGCCTCATGTCTTTCAAAACCACACTCACTACTAATACTGTTTTCTTCTCCCCCTGCAAGCAATTTTTTTGTCCCTTTAGTTTACAGACTTTGGGCCTCTGACAGCGAGATTAATGCGCCGGCACGATTCAGAACCAATTTCATTGTTTGCATAGCTGCATGCAGACAGGTATCCCAGGAGCTTCTGCCTCATGGACACTCCACAGAAGCCCATCATCAGTGCCTGGAAGTTTGTTTGAAATCACTAAGCCTCCACCTTTAATTGCTGCTTTCTAACACTACTGGGGAATCTTGACTATTCAAGCGCACTCTTTAATCCAGCTCTACAGGAAAAATGCATTAACCTTCATGGCCTAAACCTGCCTTCAGCCCAGGGAGGAAGGATAAATTGTTTACTCAAGGAAAGCTAGCATAAATTTTTTAATAAATTCCATTTTGTTCCAATAAAGTTCACAATTCATCTACGACCACTGAGAAGGTATCAGAAAACAAAACTTGTCTTGTCATCAGTAGCTACGTTTATTGACATTTTTTTCGATGGAAAAGCCAAGTGCAGAAATTTCTGCTGACGAAATTAAGTGGTTTCTGAAATTGTCTTTAAGTTCTTGACAAATAAGGACATTTAACTTACTGTTTTTCCATATGCACGCTTGTCCAAATACACACAAACAACTAACACGTGTTTATCTTTGAACAGGGAAAAATTAAAAGCCAAGAAAAAAAGATTAGTGGTGCAATATTTATCAACCACATGGGATGTTATGCTATTTGGAATATTACAATATCATGTGTCAAAATGTAAATGTTACAATAGGTATTTATTGTGAATAGAAATCCCGCTGCATATGACTTCATGTACTAGTTGTCTTTTGCCATTTGCAGCCTGGTGGAATATTTCCAGCAAGCATAACATTGGAATAAATCATCCAGTTCAGGACTGACAAGACTTATTGATGGAGAAAGTGCGTGGTCAAACCCTGACGAACTCTAGATCACGTGCTACCACTACAAGTCCTTGGAAAATTATGATCAGGTGTTGGCAAGGAACTGTTCTAAGTTTAAATAGAGAGGCCAATGGCTTCATGGTAAGACTAACTGAAAAGACAGGAAGGACTGTCCTTTTATATTTCTGTCCATTTCCAACTCATGTGTTTTCCTGAAACATACCTAAGATTTTAAACATCAGTTCTATTTTTTAGGGAATTCTCATTGAAATGTCTGATACCAGTTTCACTCTTCTCTTTTTTCCCCCCTCCTTCCCTACACGGTGTCAAAAAATGAAACAGGATGTGGACTTGGAGAGAATGGCAGGGTAAAAAAGACAAGTTAATCTCGAAGACGAGGGGGAGGTGGCAGAGCTGCTCCAGGCACACAGTGACAGGGCAGAACCAGCCGTGTAGAACCCGTCACGCCTGCTTGGTCACCGTCACTCACCCGCAGCGCTTTGATCTGAAGCGTCCCCTGGTCCTGTATGGACGTCCGAGGGTCTCGGCCCAGGAAGGTGAATCCTTCTTTCAACCAGCTGATGACAGGGAGGGGGTCGCCGGTGGCCTTGCACTTCAGCAGAGCTGTGCCATCCACTGCCAGTGTCTGGTTGATGGGTCCCTGGAGGATGATGGGTGGAGGCCTATCTGTCAAGACTAAACAGCGACACCCACACCTTTAAAGATCCTCTGCTCCAGTGAGCCCCGTTCCTTCACAGAGCACCGATTCTAAGAGACTGGTTTAAGGCAGCATCCAAGAGGTTAAAGACATTAATTTTGGAAGACCCGTACATGTTAACAATTAGCTGGCATATTTGAAAAGTATTTTTGTAAGGATTTTGTTTCACCGTTGCGAGATAACACCTAGAAATGTAATCTCTAGGTAGAGATCTCTAGGTAGAGATAATTTACCTAGACGTGTAAATTTCTGTCAGCAAAGATCATCAGACTCATTTGGTTAACGCAGGATGAAAATTAAGACCTTGATTCAGAAAAGAATTGAAGTGCATCACTTATTTCTTCCAATTTAGGAAAGCACTTAAAGCACACATTTGATGTCACATCAAAATGTGCTTAATTGCTTACCTAATTTATGGCCTAGAAGAGAAAATCTGTTAAGAGTTCAAAGTGAAAAACTAACACTATTATAGCGTGGGTACCAACCACATCCCCAGTCCTGCTCAATTTGCAAGTTTTCATCTGCAAAAATACCTCACAGTAATACAAAACATTTTCATAATCTGAGTGATCTAAATGACTGTACCGCTCTTTCCAGTGGAGAAAAGCTCAAACTCAATCACACCATTTAAAAGCTTACTTATCAAATCATTTCATCACCTTTTAAAGCCATGAACTCTCTTAATTTTTTCCCCTGATAATTTACATTTGCATGCTTGAAATACTGCTTCAAGGACTCTGCAACCAGTAGGCGAGTGCATGGCTTTGTATAAACCTCATTCCATGACCAGTGGGATACCTTGAAGATGAGGTAAAATGCTCACATTCACTTTTCTTGAAAGACCATTTTTTCATAAGTAATCTGCTGTTGAACCTATCCTCTGAGCCATCTGTTAAGCAGCAAAATATAACTTTTTGTTTCTAAAGAATGTGTTTATAAAAAAGGATTGTGAAATACTTGAATATAAACAAGGCTTTGACTGTTGCATTTAATCAGTAAACAGAACTGAATATTCATTTTTATATACTTACCTGCCACACTGCTGCTGTTTTAAATCTTTAAACAACTGAACAATTATGTGATTGGTATTAAATATTGTGGAGACCCCTGGTGGCCTAGTGGTTAGCGTGCAGGACTTTCACTGCTGCGACCACGGGTTCGATTCCCCGGTCTCCTGGCCTGATGGAGGTCGTTAGCCCTGTGAGGCCATCCATCTATGAGAAGGACACTCTAAACAAACCTACGTCCTGAGGACCTCACTGCCATTGTCCAAGCTTGCTTGGCCCCGGCAGACGAACCTTAGGATTAAAGGGTGGGCTCAGTTCAGCGCAGGCTGTGTCTCACCTAAAAAATCCATTGCGCAGGCTGGAAAGGTAAAAAGACCTTTCCCAAAATCTTCGTTCGCGAAGATGGGCCATTATTATTATTAAATATTGTAACAGGCATGATTATCTTCTAAAGCAGTGTAAGTTAGTCTCCCTCTGCTGATGTCAATTGAGTTTGAACCATTTATTCTAGCTGAAAATCTGTTTATTACAGTCCATACACAACATTTGACTCTGACAAAGAAGTGAAAAGAAATTATTATGAAGCAATAAGGTCTCTGTTGTATTTGAGCTGTTTGAGATGCAAAGGTCCCTCTGGAACCTTCAACAGACCTAAAGTGCTTTCATTACGCTATTTAATAAATAAAAAATATTAGGGACATGTTGGTGGTACATTTTATACCTAAATTAATTGTTTCTGAAAGTTGAATGCTGCAAAAATACAACTACCTTGTTTTGTTGACAAGATTCGCAAAGGACAGAATCATTAGTATTATCAGAATCACACCTTGGAGTGTGAGTTCATCACATTTATTGAAGTTAGAAGGCCAATAAAGACTATTTATTAACACCAGAATGTGAAAGCTATTTTGGAAATTCTGAAATATCACCCACTGAACTCAGAGATAGGACAGGAAACACTATGCTACAAGAAAAGAGAAAATGCAATACATTTTCACCTTAATATGAAATTTTTTATCTCACTATAACCTTATAACTACACAGTGCAGCCATTTGGTGAAATAAAAACTGATCTCATCTCGTACGTAATATAAGGATACCTGCAGCACAAGTATATTCAAATGAAAACTTAACTGCAAGTTATCCTTTAGATTTAATGTAAAACAGGAAATCCCAGTATTTTAGGTAGCTAAAATTTATGGAAAAATTACTATTTAAGTTGCTAACTATTCTATTGCAGTTATTTGCTTCATCTAATTGTTTTTCATATGTGTAGCAATGTAGGTATTTTCAAAACCTACTGCATTACAGATATTGTTCTTTGGCACGTAATTAGTTTTTTTACAGCACAAATGAGGAGCTCATAATCCTTTAAATAGCTCTGATCAATAGTGTAATTGAAAGTCTCCTGGCCAGAAGGAATCTTCATTTTCAAGGGTGTCATGGGTGAAAGACCACTACAGGTTTCCATGACACTAAGGCTAAAGGTTAAATGAACACTTAGGGTTTCCACTGATCTGTGAATGTCTGTATTGTCTTCACCACTAGGACTTGTAAATCTTCTATGAAACCTGTGTGGGTGCTTGTGTTCCTACCACATAGGTCTCCTCATTAGTAAGGATCCAAAACTTGCTTAGAGGTTTAAAAACATATATCATAAACATTCTGAAGAACAGAGAGATAATGAAAAATATCCATAAAATGGTGTGGTGTTTGTTAGTTGCTTTTAAAACATTTCAATTTATTTATTTTTTTTTCACTTACAGAGTTTTCCCCTTGCAGGAAACTTCTACAACCGTTCCACAGAAACATTTTCTGTGGCTGGAAATATGTTCACATGGTAAATCAGTGGCTGATTTCAAAATTATTTTAATTTAAAAAATAGATTTGAAACTATTTGCCAGTATCCATATATTATTATATTCTGGTAACTGAAAAATTAAAATATTTCTTTTGTGATAAGATGCATCTTAAAACTGGAACAGATTATAGGAAAAGAAAAAATTATACTTGTTAATTAACAGTTTATTCACTAAAAATGCAATTTGGATCAACTGAAATCATGTTTGATTTTGGGTGGAATGTGGTCAAATTACAACAGGAAATTAAAATAAGAGAATGACAAAATGCAATCTTTACTTTTTCACTTCTGAAATCAAAATTTCAAAAACTTTCCTAGTGAATTAATGGGGAAAATCAAACATAAGTCCTGAAATTCACATGATGAACACCAGTGTGATAGGGCAGGGTTAGGGTTAGGTTGGAAAAGCAGAGACCAATCCTTCTGTCTTTCTTTGCAGAAGAGCTTCACAGGAGGCTGTGACATTGTTCTCAATCTATCCTGTTTGAGACTGTCACACTTGCTATAAAATATTTAATACACATTTGATGAGGGCTAAGAATCATGGTGGCCAGATTTGCAGGCGAGTAAACTGTGAGTAGAGGATTTGAGAGAGAGATATCCCAGAGCATTCAATAGATCTATAATAAAAAAAAATTGCAAAGGAGTTTGGGTAAAATGCCTCAAGTGTCTGTCCCAAATCAGTGGAGAGTGGGCTGTTGAGGTATGCTGCCAACTCCTCCTCTTACTTTTTTTAATCTATTCTGAATTACCCTTACAGATCCAGCCTTTTGCTATATTGAAAATCCCAGAAACACAATGTTTTTAATTAATTCAATATCCTAAACCAGTTCATTCTTATGTTGTCAGAAAAATGCACACTGTGAGGCTAATCTTTTCCTTCCAACCCAATACTCACCCTAAACAGCAACTGCTGGGTAAACTGGACAAAGCAGGTTGATCCTACAGCTGAACGTGCATTGGCCACAATTTTTATTAATAAGTGTTAAAGATTACTAACTAAGGAGAAATTCAGATCTTTTCCAAAATATTCTGTGCATGATGGGTAAATTTATGTAACTAAATACTAATTGTAAACTATTCATTTTATGCTGAGCACAGACATAGATGGAAGCATTTGGTTTATTTCCAGGATCTGTCATTTTAAGACTGTGAGCTGTATATTCATTTCTTGAGTTTGAAAGGATTGCTAAGATTGTTCAATTTTTAAAATGATTTTGCTTTTCCAGATGTGCATTAGACAGTGAATTACATGATAGCCTTTCAAGAAAATACAAGATTTGAATTTCAAATACACCGAAGGCTCTTAGCACAGTCCATAATCAGCAAAATTATCACTCAACTCAGCACATTTCATCACAGCTAGTAATCTCTTCTCATGTGAACACTTGAGTTAAAAATATTTCCAGTAAAGACTTGTAAGTGCAAAAATGTTAACAACTGAAACACTGCTATATATGGTATAATTAAGCACTTGTTTTTCTGCACATGACATGTTTTCATTCTGTATTGGAACTTCAATTGGATCTAAATTACTCTGGATCAAACAAAAATGTGTTCAAAATGAAAAAGATGGCTCGCCACTATTATTAAATCATTAACCAAACAGAAAAATTCTGGGCTATGAAGTAAAACTGAAACCACCAGCCAAAAACTAGAACACTAATGCTTAAGTATATAGCTAACATGCACAGTGTTTATCTTTTATTATATTTTTAAAACCATTAAATTAGATTTCCCTACCGATAAAAATCATTAGCTTCCTTAACTTCTGCTCAGCATCAACCAAAACAGATTATTTTGACATTTATGGGTAACTTCCTAACTAAAAGCAATTAAAAAAATATCTGTGATCTAATGGTAGATTTATTTCTATCATCTCAGTTCCACAATGTTGTTTTGGCACTTTTCTTCTGACCTCACCTGCCCTTTGACTCGGGGATGAAATGGTATTTCTATAAAGCAATTTTGTATTTTTTCATAATGATCATGCTGCTGACAGCCGGTTCTGGAAAGCATTTGAAGAACGCAGGCCCTGCACTCTCTGAGCAGAAGAGCCTCCAGCTAATGCTTTCTCTAGCAATGTGAAATGCACACTGCCTTTAATCAGAATTAGCTGTAGGTGAGTTTGCATTTTAGCAGGGACACTTTCCTCCAGTAAACTAACGAAAATTCCAAAGAGATCAATTGGGATTTATTTTTTTCCCCACACAAGAAATGGACCACAGGCCTTGCCTGTCAAAAGGAAGAATTTCTCACCACTCGTGTCCTTGAACCTGATTTGATCCACTCAGCACCTGTTGCTGTAAATCTGTGCAGCATCAGCAGGTGCAACCATTAACAGCTCAATGTCCTCTCAGCCAATGTTTGTGTGTTCTATTTATTCCAATCACAGTCACGGCCCTGAGTCAGGCAGCACTATGGACAGATATTACAAAATACTGCCTTTCCATTAATTTTAAATGACCTTTTAATCTACATTTAAATTTGAATTGAATGAAAAGGCATCATTTTCTCTCAGAGCATGAGAGAAAGGACTTAAAGGGATCGCAGAGAAAAGCAAAGCCTTTAGTGTCCAGAAACTACAGAAAAGCAATGTGCTTGAAGAGATGTGAGGATAAGGCAGAAATTATCTTCCCTTGTCATAAAAATATAGGCAGCTTTTGGAAAACAAAGAGGAGGCATCAAATTAATGCTCAAACCTCTATAACATGAGCCTGAACCTCTCTACCTGTCACTTGTGATGAATATGCTCTTGTGAAAAGGCAGATTATTCAAAATTAGACATCTTTTCAAACTTTCATGGTGCAGGCAGGTCTCTAAGGGAACAGTAAAAGTAGACCTCTGCATATAACAACAGTTTTAATGGCAAAAATTCATCAAAGTCTGTCAGGAGATATTTAATGTGTCAGTTAAGATAAGGAATAATGATGCTGGGGAATGCCACAATCTCCTGGTATAAGAGGAATTCTACTGTTTTCCTCACTAACATTAAAGGATGCAAACTGCCTTCTATCCACAAGAGGATGAAGAGGGATATCAACAGGATTCCTGACATATGAAAAGGTTTCATGTTTGGAGATGGAGTAAGGTAAACTTCAAGGCAGGATAAATTTCAAACCCAAAAATTTGAAATGGAAAACATCAAGACAGATGCTTTTCCTTTCCTGAAAACTCTTCGCTACCTTCTCATTTTCATGGCTGTTTTCACACCTAACCATACAAGAAATTTTTAGAACACAGCTCTGAGGTAGGTGCCTTATTCACAGAGCGACTAAAGGGCTACATGTAGCTATTCTAAACCAACAGCTTACGTTCAAACAACTGCCTTGGTTTAATTGAGCTGAGGACACATTCCCAAACTAGCTGTGTAAGATGGTAGTGAAGACTGTTGGGAATCAGGACTAATTTTTTGTTGCACCCCAATTCACTGCTTTAATCACAAACCTATTCATTCTCCACAATGTTTTCTTGCAGTCGTCTCCTAGCTCTAGCAAACCAAGCAGCTTCCTTTCTCATCAACCTTATTTTAAGCTTGTTTTTCCCTTCTTTGCATTGTTAAGAAACCTTCAGAAAGCAAGCAAAAGGCAAAATAGGCCTTGATGCCTTTTTGACTCCACAGACAATTGCATGGAAATCCTTTTCCATTTTATTTCCTATAGAAAATTGTCCGTTTCCTTGTATGAACTATGTGATCTCTTAGCCTTTATTTACACTGCTTTTAAAATACTTTTGACAGGACAAAAAAAAAAAACAATGGGAATTTCTAATAGCTCACCATCAGTAACCTCCAGCTGAGCCTTTGCTAAAATGCTTCCAGCGACCGTCAGTGCTTGACAAATGTAGTATCCCGCATCCGAGCGCTGGATGTTGGTAATGGTGAGGTCTCCGGTCGGTGACACTGAGTATCTGCTGTTGGGCTGGAGAGGCTGGTTTGGGAAGAGTAGGTTCTGCAAAGACAATTCATCAAACATCAGTTCAAAACACAAAAGCACCACTTTTCCCTCAGCTAGAGAGATGACGATTTTTCCCTTAAAAGTACTATAAATAAACTAGAAGGAAAAGTAAGACTTTATGAACACATAGAGCTGGCTTTCCCTGCCTTGGGCAACTTGCAGTTTAAATTAGAAACAGCCCTTTGACAGCACACAGTGCTGTGTTCTGGGGGTGTAGGCGAGGAGACATTTTCCAACAATCACACTTGAGTGATTTATACTTGTGACACATTCATCTTCTTTCTGAATGTAATTGTAATAATATACTTAGTTTGGCTATCAAACCAGGAGGACATAACACTACAGTAAACATTGGAAAACTAGCAGAAAAAATTGACTCCTGGAGACTTGAGGGAGCATAGCACTATTGTTTGGCTGTGAATATGTCCTGGGCAAAGGAGAAAGTAAGAGTAGGGCACAGAAGTAAAGCTGGGAGGAAGATATGACCAGGTCATAAAGTAGGAGAAGCTGGCAGAGCATGAGAGCTCAAAGGAGAAGTAAAAAGAAATTAAAACTGAGATATACCAAAGGAGAAATGCATCATGGAGCTTTGAGGGTGAAAAGAAAGGGTATTAATCTGATGTAGAAATCATCAGAGAGAAAAAATAATTTCATGTAGGATAAGACATCAGTTAGCAAAAAACAGGGAGATTAGCTTTTGCCTTTGGGCTGGATTGGAGAAAAGAGATGTCAATAATAATAGTTGGAATGGCTGTAGTAGTCATTGCATATGATGAAGGACTGAATGAATCAATACTGAAAAGGTTTTAGTAGTGAGGGCTGCGTTTTCAAGGAAAAAGTTATACCATCTGGCACAGCTCTTGTGAATAAATAAGAACAGGAAGACGAAAGCAATGCAAAGGGAAAGGTCAGAAGCATTGCCCAATGAGGCAGAAAGGAGAACAGCTTAAACAGTAATTAAACAAAAGTAATTCCTGTAAAATAGGGTCTGGCTTTTATGTCAGCTCAACAAGCCTCTATGAAAAATACAGTTGTTTGCAGCAGGAATACCCCAAAACACTTAACATGCTGTGATAAGCTTTCAGTCATTACTGTAGCTCTGTATAGCTCCACTGTGCTTTCTAATGATGACTCCCTACTAACTTGTAAGCTTGTCTGTATGGGCTAAAAATAGAATCTAAAAGTGTAGAATAGGGTATTAAATGAATTTTCTGCAGACCTTAATGGTTTACAAAAAAGGATTTGGAACTGATAAGCAACAAACTGCTTAAGAAACAAATAAGAATTCAAATAAGAAACAAATTCTGCTTTTAAGTGAAACTCATGCCTTTATCTCTATGGTTTTGGCAGTAAAAGGAAAGTGATATGCTTTAAATAAGATCCGACGCTACAAGTATCCTTATAATCGTATTAACCCACAAGGATACTTGTCACCCTAGGCTTTTCCCTTGCCTTGTTTCAATGGCAATGTTCAAGAAATTTAAAACAGTAAATTTTTTCCTCAAAAATCAATATGCACCCAGTAAACATGTCAGATCCAATAGGAAAACAGTGTTAAAATTCTGAAGCAATTTCAGGCTATGGGACTGAGTGGATCTCAAATAATTGCCTTGTTTTCTGAACTGCCTTGAAACTTTCAGAATAACTTCTGCTTGGCACAGATACCTACTGAATGAGGGTATTATGAAAACTTCACTGAATTTTATGAGAAAGTGGAGAATTTTGGCATGGCTGATCTTGACTCCAATTATCACTCATTATGTAAAGTGTATAAATAAACACAATGTAAAAGACACTGCAAGGATCAAGTTCCTAATTCTTAAGAGAAAAATAATCCAGAATCCTCTTTATCATAGCATTAGACAGGGGACACTACTCTTCTTTTTGTCTTCAGCATGGGCCTCACTGTTCTGGAAGGTACCATGTTCCAGTAAATATTCCACACATCAGGAGGAGTTCACCAGTCTCATGACTCCTCTCTTCAAAGACCAGACAACTATAAGCTATAACTTGTCCTAAATTACAGTAAAACCTCTTTTTTAAGTGCTTTTTATAATTTCACTATTTTAGTGAGCTGTCGGGTTGCTTATCTGGGTACAGATGCTGGGTTGTGAAAAGTGGGACCAAAGACATCCCTGATACAGTACCACTGAATTTATCTCAAGGAGGAATTTAATCCACAGAGTCTAAAGGTTACACACACCCTGCCCTCGTGCATTTCATTGGTGGGCGGCTGTTGGGGTCTGGGGAAAAGGCCACCAAGTACAAAGGGCCAGCTGTTTATGCACAGGCTGGCACAAAAAATTACTCAGGAGGGAACAGCTCTCCTCCCTTCCAGCTGGTTGTGCTCAAAAACACAGGATCGAGAAATGGAGTCTCAATGAAAAATGCCCTACAATTACTGGAGTGGGATAACACGACTACATAACATTACTTCGAACACTAAAAGTGGGGCTGCAAACAGTTCCCCAAGTAAAAGCAAAAGCAAGCACTGTAGAGACAAGAAAAAATTTATAGCTGGGCAGGTAAAGGTGAAAAGTCACGTAATTTGGCAAAAACACCACCCTCCATTTGTATGATGATATACAGTGTGTGGAAACTCACCTCCTTTATGGCATCTCACTGCAAAATCTGGCAAGTTATATAGTGAGAGGGTAACCCTAACCTGTGTTATTTCACTGACAATCAATGGAGATTAACATGAGGAAGTTGTAAATCACACTGAGTTGTGTTTGAAGGTTTGATTATAAACCATGTAGGTATCAATTTTTATGTGGCTTTTATTTGCCAAAAAATACTATTCTAACCCTCGGGGATCTGTTTCTCAATATGGTAATTAATTTTCCAGGTTTGTAATTAAGCAGCTTCAACATGGTACAATCAGTAGGTAATAACATTCAATTAAAGACACAAGATGCATTTTCACCTTAAAATGTTTTTACCCTTGAAGTGATAGAAATGGAAGAGGATAAAATAGAGTATTAACACTTTTCAATTACGCTAAATGACTTTAATCCTGCAAATGATGTCCTACTTTAATTAGAAGCTCTTCTCTTTATTACAGCATGATGGATGTCCACTTTATTAGATTCAAGTGTGACACTATAAGCTCACTTTACATAAACATTACCATGTTATTAAAATGCTCTACAAGGAAGGGTTTTGAAATGTCTGCTAGCACATCACTACTTCCTACTTTAATTTCAACATACTATTCTACTTTCCCCTTGGAAATTGCCACCTTAGTCAGACTCATGATACTTTGCTTTTCTAGGGTTTGATCCATGGAGGCTAAATCTAAATTTCTCCAAACAGTACACTGAGAGATACACACTGAAGGTTAAGCTTACACTCAGACAAGCTTACGCTCATAAAGCAATAGTGTTGTATCTTTGTAAGCCACAAAGACAGCAGAGCACAAAATGCTGTCAGCCTGGTCCTGTCACTCTGGAATAGCTTTCTGATCTCGTGAGAAGGTGAAGGAGAAGCAGGTGGGGCAGAGCAGCAGATCTGTGGCTCAGCTCTTATCTCACATTTTAACTGAGCTGATGCACACAGCGCCTTCAGATCTGACAAAAGGCACGTCTGCACTGCACAGCACAGTGTGGATACGTGAGTTAACTCACATGGGGAAAAGTAGCACAGGGGTCTGAAGAGACCAACCTGCCAAAAGAGAAGGGTATATTGCATAAATACACAGACAGGTGTAGCCATGACAGGGCTCAGCAGGGAGCTGCAGAAGGCACCATCCTTGGGCGTTCATTTGGCCCTTTTAATCTTTTCTCAGGTGCAAAAGAGAATACAGCACGTAGTTTTTGCAGTGTTCAAATTTAACATTCTAACATGAACTGCACACTCAAAGTGAGGAGGCCTGACTTCTGCTGTAATAACGTGCCAATGCAGCAACAGCAGCAAAGAAATGTTAAGATGTGACATTCAAACACTAAGCTGTAGAAGCCAGTACTGGCTGACGGCAACACCGATCGCCACATCACAAATTCTGCCTGCAAAAAAGATCTGGGAAGTATTTCCAAAACCAGATCTGGAAATTTCCCGGGACAATTTTACTCAGGAAAGCATCTGCGTGTTCAAAACCTATATCTGTATGCTCTAGGAGAATTCGCCAGTGCAAATCAGCTTGCATGGTACATATCTGCCTGATCACGTCTAGACAGGTTGTGAACTGTAATTACTGACTCTGATTAGTAAAAAATTGAGTCATACCTTTTTTTATCTACTGTGCCTGTCTCGCCCACCTGTTTGTTGGGGGCTTCAGAATGAAAAGTCTTTACTGTTGCTTTCTGTACATCTGCACAGCACCTAGCCCAAGTTTCAACAACTTAAATGGCCTTTGTATTCTTCATAATATCAATATTTTAAAAAAAAAGGCAACAAAAATTTCAGTACAGAATAGTCATAGTTTAAAAAGACAAATTCCTGTGAAAGATTAAGAGAATCTGTGAAAGGTAATATAAAAAATTTTCCTTAAAATTTCACAATATAACTATTTAGAAAGGCTTGAAAGACTTATAGGGTGTTTAGAGCTTACCTGACTTCCCTCTTTTTGCCAGAAAACAGCTGGCTGGGGATTTCCTTTAGTTTCACAAGGAAAAGTCACTGTACGACCTTGGGCTACAATCTGATCTCGTGGTCTCACCACAAACTGTGGAGGAGCTACAATGTAAGAAAAAACATAGTGTAAGTTTAGGATAATTTGCAAGGGAGAGACAGGGAATACTGAAGGAAAGAGACAACATTATGGAGATTTGTTTTATGTCAGAGGACATGACACCAGAAACATTAATTAGTATAGACAGAATTAATATTTAAACAAACAACAACAGCGACAAAAAGAGCAGCAATATATGTGCGTGACATCCCCAGTTATTAAAAAAAAATAAAAAAGGAAATAAACATTACAACCATACATGCTAGAGTCAATTCTGATGACAATAAATGCTAAGGAGCACAGTCAGGTGTTTATATTTCTGGCTCTGGATGTATTCTACTTTTGGTCTGGAAAGGTACCTGCACTCTCATAGCCTCTTACACTTCACAGAGCTATCGTGTATTGCAAGTATGAATTAGGATGAACAGACTGTCTTTTTCAGTCTAGCCCTCTAGACTTTTTAAAATGATTGAGAAAGGAAAGGAAGGTCTGGATGACAGCAGAAGAACAGAAGTTCAAGAGCTCTCAGTTCTCTTAGAGACAGTGTGGTCAAGAATGGAGTGGGAAGGAGGAGTTGCAGTAAAAATAATGGTTGATAAAACAACACAAACTTGGGAAATCCAGATTTCAGCTTGTTTAAAGATTAGAAGGAAGCAAAAGTTGAAGAGTTAGTGGGCGAAAGTGAGCGGTGAGCGAGAAGGAATAGGTATTCCAAGAGATCAGGAAGAAACAAGGAAAAGAAAAAAGGAGACTGGGTTCAAAGCAAGAAAGAAGAACCAGGACTGGCTATGTTTTCAAGTAGCTGGCATTAACAGTGTTCAGACATACGGGACCAGGAGGTACAGTCAGAAGTGAACAATTTCTAAGAGAGAGGAGTAGTTTGACTTGTACTGGCGGGTACTGACAGAGAATAGAGAGTCAGTACTTGGTGGGAATGAGAAGGTAGAGAAAAGGTGTTAATGTGTAGAAAGAAAGTGAGGAAGAAGCAGTATCAGAGCATTTGAGAGAGAAAACTTGACATCAGTGACTATGTTGAGCATGATGTAGTAGTAAAGCAAATGGCTTTTCTA
Organism: Neopelma chrysocephalum; assembly: GCF_003984885.1. NCBI lineage: Eukaryota > Metazoa > Chordata > Aves > Passeriformes > Pipridae > Neopelma > Neopelma chrysocephalum. Next base: position 5,206,851 of record NW_020897749.1, read on the forward strand.
TGAGTGATATGAAAACCCTTCAGTCTTGGTTCATCACTGAAACTGGATCTGTACTATTTTGCATATCTTAAAAATGCAAACAATATCTCCAGATATTCTTATCAAAAGACTAGCTAACTTTTGGGGCAGGTTGAAGAGGGGGACAAAACAGTAAAAAAAAACCAACAAAAACCAAAAAACCCAAACAAAAAACACCGCAAGACCCCACCTTCATTTTCTTCTATTCCACTATTGATTTTGTGGTTGTGCAGAGGGATGGCTTAGGAACACTAAGCTTTTAGGTAAACAGAATTTAAGTGTTTAAGAAAACCGTATTTTCACCATTATAATTACAAACTATTTAATTAGGCACGAAGAGCAATCAAGACCCAGCTTCCGATTACACCTGCTGACAGCACAGACACAAATCTGCTAACTGCATAGAAATGCAGGCAGACCTGATTTTTTTTGAAACACACTTTGCAGTGATCTCCTGAGGTACTTCCCGAGGCTTTACAGATCAGCAGGAGTCTAAAGAGCATCAGTTGAATAATGCTGGTATAATGCATTCTTTAAAACAAGAACTGCAAAGCACTTAAAAAACGTAAACCACCATAAATTTAAAAGGTAGAGGGTATTTCTTCTGCCTCACACTCCTAAACACAGGTTTAAGCCTTCTGGAAAGAAGTGCCCACCTCTTCCTCCACCTCAGCAGCTGTTAAATTGTCTAAACAGGTAGGGACAAAGGCCTTAGTGCCCTGCTGCTGCCTGTTTATAGCCATATGTTTTGAGATTTCTGTAAGGTGTGTCTATACATACTCTAGGAAGTGAACTCATGCTATTCTACTCTTAAAGTGGTGAGCTGCAGCGAGTTACTTGTTTTTCCCTCACCTGGTTTAAGCAAGCAATCAGTATGCAACAAACACCTACAGGTGTCAGGAAGCAACAGTGTGATAATCAGTGCATGTGTTAGCTCAGTCAGCCACACAGGGGAGAAAGGGAGAGAGACCTTTAAGCTGTGTAGTAGAAACCTGCCCTTCCTGTAGGCATATCTTAGGTATCTCTACGGTTCTGACCACCTACTTAATAAAGGTCACTGGACTAGCCCAGTGTTTGCTGCTCAGCCACAGAAGTTTATTGCCCAGGATATTAATATAGAATCAACAGCAACCTCAGGCACAGCAGAGAGAAGAAAACCTCTTCAGGTGTTATACCTGCATTTGACAGGAACGACGCATGAGTCCTATGTCTATGGTGTGTTATGGGTGGCCTCGAGACCATAATCTTTCCGTTGTGATGCTAAAAACCTGGTGCCAGGAGACCATCCCATAGATAAAACCCAAGCATGATGAATGCCTAAGATCACTTCCTAGGCATGCTTGGTGCACTGGGGGTATGTTATACAGGCAGTGCTCTGAGGCAGCTCAATAGCAGCAAGAAGGGCTTGGCATTTCCATGAGCCCATCTTTAGAGTCATGTAACTGCAAAAATGCAAGGCAGGCACGTTTAAGGGTTCATCTGAAACGCTCTCACACACACAAGGCTGTGTTGTAAATCAATAACTCCAAGCTCTGAGCAGATACAACAGAATCAAATTTGTTGCTGTAGCAGACTTGTCAAGGATCAAATTAAGATAATTTAGTAGTCAAGGCACAATGAGAGATATACATCCTAGTTCCAACCTAGTTTCCAGTTTTTGACCTTTCCCTAACTTTGAATATCTCTCACTTTCCTAAGAGCAGAAAAACAATCTTTTTCTTTCTTTTTTTTTCCTTTTTTCCAAAAACAGAAAAGGAAAATAAGTCTGTAGTTCAGACAAGGATGGATCCTATTGTTCCATTCTCTGCCTTCCACACACCAAGTCCTTTCCAGCTTTTGCCATACTAGATGAATAGAAGATCTGTGGCCTCATAGCTATTAAGTTAACCTTTCTAAAGACCCCAGCAAACAACAATATCTAGTTATGCAATTACATATTTTCTAGTTTCCTCTGCAGCCATAATTACTGGAAATTTACTATAAAATAATAAATGAATTGGAGCTTTTATTCACATCAGAGTTTCTTCAGCTAAACTATTTAACAACGTAATCTTAAATAACATGGGAAACATAATTTTGGAAAGATAAAACGTGTGAGTTGTTTGGTTTTTTTAACTTATTCAAAGACAGGGTTCTATAATGAAAGAAACCTTCATTGTTTTATAGTTTGTTGTCATATTCAGCTATAGCTCTGTTTATAGACAGACTCTGATTAAAATGACATTGTTTATAGCATTTAAACAACGTTTTCACCATATCAGCTTTATTTGTCAATTTCTAGTCAAACAATGTAATTTGAAAAGTGAAAGTAACACTTAACAATTGCAGGATAAATTCTTGGTCAAGTATAACTACCCAAACACTAAGACTGTCATTATCCCCAGAGAATTCAATGTGACCCCACTCAGAGACAGCAAGGCTTCTTTGACAGAATAAGCACTTGGGCTCTTCAATTTTCCTAAAAACAGAGCTTATTATGTTCATGTATAGATGCTGTTTATAAAGGTGGATAAATATTATTACTTCCACTTTGCAGAAAGGTTAACTGATATCATGACTTGCTCAAAGTGTAGTTTCAGTGGAACGCTGGACAAAACTTATGCAAGCCATTATTGCTGCTCTCAAATTAGGTGAATTTTAAAAACATTCTGAAAAGGTACAGTTAGAGAAACAACAGCAGGCTTGATCTGCTTCAGCTGTTAAAGTTATGTGGTACTTAAATGCTTCATTCAAGCTAAACATTAGGGTCATTAGAAGAATCTGTTGAAAAAACTGTTATGAAGCAGCAAACCGAGTGTTGTGCCTACCAGACTATTACTCTTTACTGTTTCAGATGTAGCAATAAGTGCATAGGAAGAAACAGAGTGGAAAGACTCTTGCTTAATTAACATCTGAAAGTCAAAGACAGCAGCTCCAAAATGAACTATATCACTCAGATTCCAGCAGACTAGCCACAACTATTGGGGAAGAAAAAAAGAACAATTAAGATTACAAACCTAGTGTACTTATATTGAAATTGCTGCCTTTTTTTTTTTTTTTTTTTAGAAATTTAAATAGTACATAGTAAATTAGATGTGATTTCTGGCAAATTATGCTTTGATACCGCATTCAGCAAGCGCTGGCTTCAATCAATGTCACACCAAAGCTCTGTTATGCTAATAGCCGCTCGGGAGGCTGAGCGGGATGATATGGAAATCAGATGGTTGAACATGAATAGAAAGCACAGGCCACGTACGAGGGGGCTGTGAGATGAGGGGATGGGGGGACCCTAAGGTTAATCACATCATGTTCAGAACTGTTTTTACAGCACGGAACAGTATCCGGCTGCAAGAATTAAAATGGAGATGGAAAAGCATGAGCAGTAGTGAGCTTCAGTCATGTTGTTCAAAACGGGAAGAGTGCATTCCGCTGCGCTCTTTCTGGGATGTTGGTTTATGCATGACTGAATGGATCTTTTATTCTATTAATAAATGTATGTGAAGGTAGCCTCTGCTCCAGTGTTAAAGAGCTTCATGAAAAAAAATCCCAAAATCAGACACTTAAAATTGTTTCAAAGCGATTTCTCAACTCTTCTTCAATCTTAATAGTTAGCAGAACCTCTAATCTGATGGGATGGATTGCATGCGTTTCTTTCCCAGTACTGTTACTGAATACTAAAGGTTATGCTGAGCCAATAGGAGCTGATAAAGCTGTTGATGTAGAGAAGCTTGACTGAGACAGTGAGTTCATCCCTCTTAGGTGAACTCTGGTCATCTGATAAGAAATGTGGCAGACGACTCAGAAGGGGAGGGGAAAATTACCAGATAAAAATGTGAATTCATAGCAACTAGTACATTGATCCCATATCACGCACTAGCAACACTTTCTTCCAGTGATGCAGTTTTCTCAGCTGACCCTGTGATTTGTGGTTCATGCTGAATTCAATAATCTTAAGGGAATTTTATTATAACATCTTGCTCACAGTACCTTCCCCAGCCCAGGGGCCCTGGGGTTCACACATTATATTGCTGATTTCAGGTAAAAGTAGATATAGCAGCAAGTTTTACTCCAGTATCGTTACTGCAGCAGGCTGGATCAATTGGCCACAGCCAATTGTGTGAGGTTCAACAAGGCCAAGTGACAGGTCCTGCCCTTGGGTCACAACAACCCCCTGTTGGGGCAAGAGAGGCAGGAAAGGTGCCTGGTGGGAAAGGACCTGGGGTTGCTGGTCAACAGCAGCTGAACGTGAGCCAGGGTGTGCCCAGGTGGGCAAGAAGCATCTGGCTTACATCAAAAATAGTGTGACCAGCAGGACCAGGGGACTGTTGTCCCCCTGCACTCAGCACTGGTGAGGCCACACCTCGAATCCTGCGTTCAGTTTTGGGCCCCTCACTACAAGAAACTGAGGGGCTGGAGCATGTCCAGAGAAGGGCAATTGAGACAAGGAAGGGTCTGGAGCACAAGTCCTATGAAGAGAGACTGAGGAAGCTGGGGTTGTTTAGCCTGGGGAAAAGGAGTCTCAGGGGAGACTTTATTGTTCTCTCCAACTGGCTGAAAGGAGGCTGTAGCTGGGTGTGGATCAGTCTCTTCTCCCAGGTAACAAATGATATACAAGAGGAAATGGCCTCAAGTTGTGCCAGAGGAGGTTTAGATTGGATTTTAGGAAAAAAATTCTTCACTGAAAGGATCATCAAGCACTGGAACAGGCTGCCCAGAGAAGTGGTGGGTCACCATCCCTAGAGGTGTTTAAAGGACGCGTAGATGATTTTCAAACCTAAACGATTCTATGATTCTACCATAGAATATGAGGCTTTATTCAAACTTCATTGAAGCTGGTAGAAATTCTCCTATTGGCTTGTGTAGTCTTTGGATCAAACCCATTGAAAATATAATATATTACAGGAAAAGAGTGACAGCAACAAATTTCAAGGGCTTAAATTACAGATTTGACAACCTTTAATTACGACTAATTTCAGTTGATAGTGAACTGCACAAGAAATTCATCATGAAGATCACATAGGCAAGCTAAAGCGATAAAGATGAATGCTTCATTTTAAACTGGAATTGTTTATTATCCATAAATACATTTCTATGACTGGTTCAAAGGGGACAAAGGGAAATATATGCTGACTTGTAAATATCCTAAGCAAAACTCAGATAATGGTAGGGGGGAAAAGCCTTGAGGAATAAGAAAGACACTGGCTGTTAAAGCACCAAGATTCTGTAATCTCAGTTCTGCTTCCAGCAGGGAAGAGACAGCAGAGCAACCTAAGATTCCCATCTCCCATTCTTTTTCAGCATTGTACATTTGGAGTGATAAACTAATTTCATTCGGGCAATCAAAGTTAGGCTCAGTATCTCAGTCTGGAGGCAAGAGAGTGATAACGTCACCTTCCCAAAATTGCTTTTTGACTTCTGGAACCCCACTAGCATCCCAATCTTCTTTTGCATAGCCCACAAAGACTTGAAGCTGGTATCTCAATGCTCCTCTCAAATCCTTACCGCAGTGAAAACATTCATGTGGCCACTTCAGCTGGTTTTGATACACATGAATATTTTAAGAGATCGAACTCAGTTCCACTCACCAAATACAGATCAAGACTTGCTTCTAAAACATTTACACAGAGGATAGGAGAAGCTCCCAGAGCTCCAGGTAAAGTAATATGTATTTTGGAAAGGGAGGTAACCCTTGATGTCATCTACGGAGTAGAACTACTTATCTGTAGGATTGCTTTGCTAGTTCCTGTTACCAGCTTAGATAATTGAAGGGCAGTACAGGAACTCTTTAAAGAGAATAATGATCCTCTGACTTTGTGTGTCATTGGTTAAATTTGTCTAGAAGGTCTGGCAGATATTGGAATTTCAGGTACTTTTCTGAAACAAATGAAAAAAACCCTGTAAGGTCCTACTTACACACCTTGTAACAATGTTTGCCCTTAGCATGGCATGAGCTGCCAAACAGTGCAGATACAAAGGTCTAAAAGTTTTGAAAGATGCTTTGCAAGGCTATTATTGATGATGGAGTAAATAGAGGAAAACAGAAAATATGTGCAGTCTCAAACACTAGAAACCTGGGCTGATTCAGCAGTTCTTCCCTCGTAAATTTAGATCTTCTTAATGGGTACTGAAAGTGATGTGTGGTTGTTAGGACACAAAGTTATTAGTGCACTATTAGCTATGACTAATGATAAATCAAGGGTGTAGCCTCTGACACAGGAGCCATTACAGAAGACTGAGACAACTTAGGCCTATTACTAATTCAGATCTTTCTTATCAGGGATAAATTAATGGAAGTTGAGGATGATCATTCTCTTTAAAGGGAAAAGGCATAATATGTGTGTTCACACATGGGGAAGGCAGGAACTTTTTAGCACGCGAGTTATAACTGAGTTACCTGGAAAATGAGTTTCCTTTTTTAATCTGCCATGAGCATCATGTTAACAAAGGAATCTATAACTATTCCCTAGGCTGCATGAGTGCAGTGGTCTTTGAAACAAATACACAGATCTCATTTTGTGGGAATTCTTTTTTAAAACTATGTCCTCTTGCTTGCTCATTTATAGTGTTTGCTTTGTTTCATGATTTCTTCTTCAGGTGAATGGTTCTGCCAAAAACAGAGGAATGGGTAGGTTATGGGGTTAACAAGTGATTCATGAAGTCCTTCACTAGACCCATGATATTATTTTAAAATGACATGGGTGGAGGTGGCAAAGCAGCTGCCCATAACCTGGGGAAATTCCAGTAATCCATAGCTCGGATATCAGAGCAAGAAGTGGAGAGGGGGAAGTGGGGTCTCAGCAAGTTTATTGCCAGGACCACTTCTCCTGCAAAGTGTCCTTCATTCTGTTCTTGTCTCATGGAAAGTGAGGAATTCCTTTTTTTTTTTTTTTGGTTTGTTTGCTGTTTTCAGATGAACCGTGTAAAAACACGACAGTGCAAAAAGACCACACTTCAATCATCTGAGAATGCTAAACCTTCCTTCATACTAATTGTTCTAATTTTCAATTTAAATTCAGGTTCTGAATTTCACATATAACAACATTTTTATCCTTCAGTTGCTCTGAAACACTGAAGCAGATAATCTCTTAAAGCATGGAAGCATAACCACTTTTTTCTTTCTTTGCAAGAGGTGAAAGAAGTCTAGAGAATCAATAAATGAAAAACACTAACTGTCCTATATATTTTGACATGTAGAATCTCTCTTTTATCCCTGAACGACCCAAAAGAATGAAGTGGGATAAATCTTCATGGCAGAAAAAAAAAAGATTTGTTCCTCATTCTTCCCCAGGATTAATGTTAATAAGACAAAACTTTGAGAATAATTTTAAAGAATCCAACTCTGCCTCTTACATAGCTGAACAGAAAGACATCTACTTTCTGCTCCCCCATCCCCATTTCCAATGCTCTCAGTTCATCAGCAGCACTTTTCCTGACCCTCTCCTTCTCTTTGTTTTACAGTGCATCTGGTCATAAGTTCATCTCAGCATTAGACTGTAGCCTGTTCTCATTTAGTCATACATCTCTATTTTATTCTATCTTGTCCAGTCATCTCTTTTAAGCAGTCCCTTCACCTTACAGATTCTGCTGAAAAATCCCATCTAGAAAGTCCTTCACTTAGTTTTTGATGCATATAGAGGGAGCATTGATTCTTCTGCCCAATAACTTCCATTATTCCATAACAACGACTTGACTTCAGACAATGCTTTTTAAATTTTTTTTCTTTTTCCTCAAGTGTCTGAGATTCGGGATGTACCTTTTGCTCAGATCAGATAGAAAAGGTGTGCTCTCCAAAAATCTTAACACTTTAGCTTGCTTGCTTATGTAAACTGTACCATAAGGGGATGGCTTGTGCTATTCTACCTTCTGTGAGTTTACTTAACAAAACAAATTATGCCAACAAAAAGACATGTAATCTGCCTTGATTCCTTTTCTTCACGGGAAAGAGCAGGAGGGTTTGTTGGTAATATGTTTAGAAAGGAAAAGCATACCCCTTGCTGATACAGTAAGATTTTGTCAAAATAATGAGTGTAATCTTCAAAAAAAAACATGAATTCACATGCTGAAGAGAAGAGCTAAGGAGATGATGAAAAGAGTAAAGAGCCTGGATAGGATAATAGGCTCCCTCTATAGTGAGAAAGATGACAAACTCCTGGTTTGTTTACACTTGAGAATAAATAAGGTTGGGAGGAGATACTCTGCTCAATTTGGGCCACTGTTAAATGAAGAGAGGAAAAGGAGTGAGGAAGAAAAATGACTATTTATTCTGACTGACAATGCCAGTATTCAAGGAATAGGGCATACAGTAATTCTGTTGTTGAATAACACTGAGATAATATCCAAACTGCATTATGGCTGGCAGCAATTGAGAAAAGAAAGTAAAAGGAAAAGTGAATGGATTAATGTATTGATTTTCATGTTCCTCTAAAAGTAAAGTAAGCGATTTCTCCTTTTATAAGAAAGGATGGGAAAAGTTTGGGGAGAGCAACACATCTAAAGACCTTTTTTATACACTAATCTTCAAAGACTTAGGGAGATACTCAGAAGCCACTGAAGTAAGAAAATAATTCCCATGATTTGAGCACATTTTGGCAAAGTTAAAAACATGTATGCATTAAATTTCTTAAAATTTTCCCGAGCTAGAGTTCAGCAATTAAAAAAAAAGAAGATAAATAAAAATAGGGTGCTTGATCACTTACTTCCTGCATTGGCTGTAAGTGGGTTTTCTCTAAGAGAAACAGCATGAGAACTGGCACCTGGAGCCACAGTGGAACGAGCAGGATGCCACAGTATGACATGCTTATAATTCAAGAACATACACTGTCATTTTTCATGCTTATCTTCAAAGAAGAATCTTCTATCAGATCTTCTGTTTTTCTATTTTGACCTCTATCTGGCAAACCTAAGAAGATTTGGAGGAGCTGGACATGAAGCTGAGTTTTGTGAACCAGCACTCAAGTGCTTGGTGGTTAATGTGCTCAGTGTCCACTTGCAGAGCCATTCTGGCCCACACATTGCAAACAGTCTATTTCTATGACATCCAAAATTTATGATTCAACTTAAGTTCATCTAGTAAACTTTTGTCAAAGTAGACACGCTAAGGACTCCAAGATTTTTAGACTGCTCTTTAAAAGCCTATGAAATACCAGAACAAGTTAGCTCCATATTTTAATCTCTTACTGGTATACGAAGAAATCTGAATTCCATTTTATGGCAACCTTTTTTCTTTAATCTGAAGAATTTGCCTATTTTTTTAAACAACTGTGATGTCTTATTCTTTCATTTAAGGAAGAAACAGATCCAAAAAGCCTAGTGTCCCTTGATGTCCTTACCCTCTTCTGAAAATTTCTGTATGAGGTAGCTGAGAGGCAACACAGCACGTTTTGATATAGACTGGAGATTTGTGCCACTGAAAGATGGCACCGTAGTGCCAAGCATGATCTCATCTCTTCTATCACAGATGAATCGACATTACTGATATTTTATATATCCTCAGTGTCTCAAGTGAAGGTGATATGTTCATGAATGTAATAAAAATAAAGAGCATTCATCCTATATAGACTCTCCCTGAAAGAGTTGGGATGAAGGAGAGTAAAGAGAATTCTCTCTCGCTTACCAATCTGAACCATCTGAGCAACGTAATTTCTAGCCACAATACCTAATACAGCCTTGTTTAAAATACAGCCCTTTCTATTATGTTTCATGCTGTACCATCCTTAATAGACCATTAAGTCATGCCAGGCTGATTTATGTTGTGAAAACCTCCCAGTTCAGAATGAAATGCATCATAGAGTCACATTGCATTTAAAATACGAATAGACTACATTTAATTAATGAGAAATTTGGAAAATTCCTGGCAGGTGTCTTATCTGTTTGTCTCTTCTCCAACATGGTAGGGGAGTTAAGATTTTGTAACTTGGTCTCCCTTTACTTCCTTAGTTAATTCCAAATACTTGATTTTTATCCAGGTGGCAAAACTGTCCAGCTTTTTGCTGCGAGTCACTTCTTTCTGGGAAGATGAGTTATAGCGTATGACAACAAACCGAGTAAACCCGACTTACTGCAAAGCAACCAAAATGCAAAGAACTGACTTTTCACTTGGACTTTGTTGAAATCAATTTGCAAACTGAGTAGCACTCTGTCATCTGAATGACTTTTTGAATGATTATTAAAAAAGTAACTGGAACATCAGACAGATCTTCATAGATCTTCTATTTGAAGGTCTTCTGTCTCAAAGCAGTATGTAACTGCTTCTAAAATGAGTGTCATTGTCAATGGGAATATATGAAACTTTTGGGCTCTTCCCAACTATTGTGCTTCTTTTAGCAGTTATTCTCCTGCCCACCTACCATAAGAAATACAGCAGAATGCAAAAGTGAGAAAATTCATCTGGAAAAATCCATCTAATGAGTGAAATAACTCCAGAAAAAGATCTAAACAGGGATAATATCTTGTTTCCTAAACCCATCTGTTGCGAATCCTGTCAGAAATCTTTTCAAAAGGTTATAAATAAGAGAACATCTATTTTAGAAATGGGCAACGCATGTATTCCTAGCAGCAAATTCAACCATGATGAATAATCTGGCATAGACCTGTTAAATTCACCAGTTGCCATCCACCTCGGGCAGAACCATACCTCATTTTATCTATGTAGTATATACCATTTGTTAATAGCTGCTTGAACCAAAGATAGTCACTGGCAACCCCCCTCCTGAATTTTGACTCAAGCTGAAATTTAAATAAAAATATCAGAATAGAAATATTTGAAACAGACAAAAACTCACCAGAAAACAAAAATTATTCCATTTGCAACAAGGATTACAATCCTGGAACATTAAGAATGTATTTCTCTGTTCTTCAGTGACAAGACTTTGGAAAAAAAAGAATTGTTTGGTCTTGTTTAAAGCACAATAAAGACAAAACATGTCTGCTTTGAATTAGAGACAGTGATGAAAGGTAGAAGTACCTAGATAATTCTCTGGTGTCACAAAAGAATATAAACTTTTAAATAGCTCCCCTACACTTTAACATATACATAAATATATAAATATACTTCTGTTAAAATGTCAATCTCCCAGAGAGTTGCGAGCTTAATAACATTAAGTAGTGTTTGCTTTAGCTTCCTTTCGGCAAGGAGAGGTATTTTTGCTCTGACTTCCAGTTAACTTCCTGAATAACAAAATGCCACAAATGCTCTTTGACTCACCATTCTTGTCAAATGATAATTTTAACAGAGGATCACTTGGGTTTCTTGGTGGAGAGTGAAGCTACTTTGGTTTGCTTTACTAGGCTTTAAATTTAAAAAAAAAACAACAGGTTAGGTAGCTGCCTGCTTTGCCTGTTCTTGAGTGGAACAGAGCTATGAACTGTAGAAATCAGCTTGATTTCAGGTACTTAAGCACAAAAGTCAATAAAGGTAGACACTATCATTGTCTGCAGGTACAGGATCTCATAAAAGTGATTGACAGACAATGATCTGCTTCTACACAGCAATCACGAGATACACACTTGTATGGGAGTTCTGTAGGTCAAACATCTTTGGGGTTGGACTTAGTTACTCAACAATCTCTTCACAAGTCACAAAGATAATTTTGAAATTAAATAATTTGATAAAGATCATGTGCCCATGCGATAATTATTTTCAGATCAACGACTCTAATTTTAGTTTCCTGAATAAATTATGTAAAAGAAGAATCTTCTCTTGCAACAATATAAAATAGCCTAGGCAGGGAATATGTGAAATTGAGCTCAGCATGATCACACAAAGGGATCATATACCTGGACATAAAGTAAATGGAGACCAAGAGCTGCTGAATAAGCTTTGGAGATGGAATCAGGGATGACTCAATGGCCTGAAAAGCCTTCAAAAAGAATCAGTGCTCTGAAATGAGACACCATCAACACTGCTGAAACCTATCATTTTCTTACGAATCTCTAGTCATCTGTTTTATGTGGCTTTCACACAGCCTGAAACTGTCTCTACTTTGTGATTTTTTTTCTTGCCTTTTTTTTCTAAGATTCAGCAAAGTGAGAAAAATACCTAGAAGTAAAATAGTTTTGATCCTGCAGCATTTCTTAGTACATGAAGAAGCAGCATCCCCTGACATGAAAGATTTACCTTAAAAGCACACTAAATTCATGCTACACTTTCTAAAAAATGGAAAATTTTCTTGTAAGTTTACTCCATTTTTACACCGTTACAACTCTTGGGAATTAATTTCTTAAGAACCAGCATAATGCCAAAGTAATACAGTAGTGATTTGGATTTAAAGCTTGCTATCAAAACCCCAAATGGAGAAGAGCAAATTTCTATTCTGCACAGGGAATTCTCCAGCCGTGACTGTGGAGGTATTTGGCTTGGCTCTATGTTTGCTAGTTCAAGGAAGCTAATAAGATAGGATCACCTTAGTTCTGGAAAAAGAGGCTTAACCTGGATTTTATCTTTCAATTATTCTAACCTTCCTCCAAACTTGGAAGAGTGAAGAGCTGAGATGACTTCAAACTCACGGACTTTAGTCAAACACATATCTAAAAGTTTTGAATAAATAAAAAAAGACCAACCTGTTCAGCAATCTCCATAAAGAGCAGTATCAACTTTTTACACTAATCCAAAAACATCGGAGTAACCATATTATTCGAAAAGACACATCTAAACACAAACTACAAAAATCAGAGGAGCAGTGCAACTCATTAAACTAAATCCACATAGGCACAGAGTAACCATCCACGAAAGAAAATTAAATAGTATGTTCAGGATATTTCTGAACACCAAAAGTGAATTTCAGCTACTGACAGTTGCAAAATTTCCATTATGCTTAGCTGTATTTTTTGTACATTTTCAGAATTTCAAAGGCATAGGAAAATTTTCAGTGTGGGAATAAAAAAATTCAGAGGTTGTCTTCCTCAGGACTTGTTTTTCAAAACAGTCTGCATCCTATGCAGTGCATTTCAAACTGCACTCCAAGATGACCCAAAGGCAAAAATCAGTGATGAACTTTCTTAAGAAGCACGGAAATCTACTCCATCCCCTCTTTGATTTCAGGACCACTTCATTTCAGAGCTCTTTTGAAAGACACAAGAAAGACGGGACATGCAAAGCCTGTGCTATTACTGCTGTGCAATAAAAGCAGGATGAGCTGATCGTTTAGGGCCTGGTAGAAGCTCAGCAAAGTCAATACAACCCTTTCTCTTGATTTCAATGGCTTTTATACCAGGCCCACAAACAGACCATTAAAAACATCTAAATGAGTGATTTTGGCTCAGTATCACCACACCCACCCCCGTTTCTCTGATTGGCACTTGCTGGTGATTTGGCAAAATGAGTTTATACACGACACAGCAGAAAATACAAAGTTCAGAAACAGCACTTTGTCAGTCAAAATCACTTGCCTGGTGTTAGACAGTTACGACTATTAAGCGCTGGCTGCTCGTTTCAGCCAGTTAAATGCTGCTGCAAATGAAAGATGAAGCATTGCATGAAGCCATGCTAAAATGGATAGAAGGATGGTTACTTACCAACGGGGCGAGCTGTTGACATTACAATGGTGTAGTGAGAACATAAAAAAGAAATTAAAAAAAGAAAAGAATATCTGTCAGAATGCATGACGTGTAATGTTACCTTCCACTATGGATACTACCATGATTGCTAACCCCTCAAATGACAGCCTGAGTAAAATGTTTACTGTTGTTATCGGTCAGTCACGTGCCACTATTATCCCATTTACTTGAGCATAGCATCTGAACAAGCTGACTGGAACCATTCTCTGAGAAACATTTTTATTTATCTTCGCATGCCATCATCAAGTATCATTGTTAATGCCTGATAAAAGAAAAATTGCATTGCATTAGCACAAACTTTTAGATCCCGATGAACACATCAATTTAAGCTGCACACTGCCAAATGTCATGCCAGTAGATGCAAGGCCTTTGCTTTCTGAGTCAAACACCAATTGAATTTTAAGCATGACCAGTCACTACAGCAGTGAGGGCTACAGAAAGCCCAGGACAGTTTTTCTCATTCAATAATGAAAGCTTACAGCACAGGGGTTTTTTTTCCTCACTGACACTGCTGATGAAAATATAACAAATAGGCTGAAATGGCCACAGGGACTTCAACCCAGAACCTCCCAAATCACTCCTTAGGTAACCTCTACTTCCTAAAAAAAATGCTGCTAAATGATCGACAGGTTAATACTGTTTCAGGTTGATATCAAGATTGAAAGTTGCTGCTGCAACAAGTGATTTCTTGATTATAGCAACAGCCCTTCATTATACTTGTGCTGGGGAAGAGGGCTGCCAGTCCCCCTGTTAATAAAATATAGACATCCCTTTCAGAAGAGCTGAAAAGTTGTGCATAAAATTGTCTCCAGGTTGCATCTGTGTAGGCAAAGCGTCCCTTGTTTCTGCAGCAGAAATAGTTACACATTGCTGAGCAACAGCACAATTTTTTTCTTTTTTTTCTTTTTTTAAGAAGATTACCAAGTCTGTGTGCTTATGTGCAGGCTAGGGTCAAACATAAGACATGCAGATTCAGAGGTAACAGAGCATGCAAGGACCTTCTTAGTTCTCAATCTTTCCATGGCTCTATCCCTACTTTGGGATACCCACTTCATTTAACTGTTTCGAGCCTGCTGCCCTTTCTCACCCGTCATCTATTGGAACACTTTTTGGCTTTTAGAATTATGAACATATTCCTTCTTCTGCAGAAAGACAAGGTGTAAGTGATTTGCATCTTTCCAAGAGAGGGCATGAAGCCTGAGTCACAGAACTCAGACTGGTGTTGTTTGTGACAGTGTAATTCAACCTTCCTGACTGGGAGCTGAGGATTGCACTGCTGTCAGGTTGCCATATGCAACCACTTGGCACCTGCAAGGACCAAGGCACCCTTAAGGTAAATTTTGAAATGCTAAGTGGTTTTGCTCCTCTACATGACAAGTGGTTACAGTAAAACTAGTGTCAGGTAAAACTGTTAAAGGTTGAAGAATTCAGAATTAAGACTTTCTTTAATTAAAAAGACCATTGCTCATGGTCCCTTTAAAGTCAATGGGAGTTTTCCTAGTCCTTTGTTTTTAGAAAATTCGGAGTAATAGACTTCTCTGGCGAATTTCTTCACTTTTCTCATTTTCTGTCATATCCTGAACATTTAATAAGCTTATAATACCATGGCTTCCTCAGAGCTGGATAAACGTTATGTATTTGACCGTAAATGACAAACCCAGGGGGAAAAATACACAAGACAATAAAAACCTACTTTTATGCAGGAAAATCAGTTAAATTATATATTTCCTTGAGTTTTTTTCTGTTGTTTCACTTTTCATTGTGTTCAAGCTTGGGTGATTTCAAAGGATTTTTTGTCTTGGTTCTAACTACTGTTTATATCACCAGTCTGGGTAGCAAATCTGAAAGGCTTGCTCCAGTAATGTATACACTGGACACAGTTCCAGGAGTGTTTAAAGGCTAGTGAATTGGTTACCAGATTTATGGGATACTGTGATCCTGCCTGTGACAAAGGAACAGAGAGAGACTATTTCTGGGAGTTCACCGTGGTGACTGTTTTTCTCATGTTACAATACAGAAGAACAATCTCTTACATAAGCATGTAGCAGGTAAACCTATTTCTTCAGCTTAAAGTGGGAAGAGCTGCATTGTCACTATGGTCTAAAGCGAACACTGAGGTAGTATTTCAGCAGATGGATTATCACAATACTCTCTTTTCTTTGTTACATACTAAGATCTCTCCCCTTCAAAGCCATTTGGTGCTTTTTTTTTTTTTGTCCCTTTGAATTCAGCAAATTAAACTGAACTGTGTCCATGCATTAAATGGATGGAAATGGAAGCTGGCCTCTTGGGTCAGTTGACCCCAGTTCTAATAAAGCAATCCATTGAGACTTTGAACATTTGATTTAATGTGTATGAAAAGAGGAGGACAGATAAAGCTAAAAATGTTTTTATTAACCTTTCACAGCTCTACTGAAACCCGTCAGCATGCACCACTAAACTGTGAAATAGTGTCTGCATGATATCCATTGTGCCAAATTGCTGCTTATCTTTTGGAATGTAGTAGTGACTATTATATTCTGTTTACTCATATGGAAATATTAGCCTACAAACTTTTTCTCTCCCCTTAATCTTTAGCATGTCTATATCTACTGTCACAAAAGATATTTTGTCAACTCATTATTCTACCAGCCTTAAAGCCTCCTTACCAAATCAAACAGCAGCACATAAACAGAGTGGGTACTACAGACCACAAATATTTTAGGAGAGAATATGTTAGTTTTTACCTTGCAATACTTATAAAATTTAATTAGGATTTTCTCTTTCCTTTGCCTATGGTTTATCTTGCAGATAAAGGGTAATGGCAGAGAGTTTAATTATAGCAGAGCTAATCACATAATAATATTATCTGCATTATGTTTGTCATTGATATAGTTACAATACTCCTTGTACCTCTTAGAGAAAGAAATGTGAATAATGGCCTAAACCGAAGGCTCAGATATGCCCATGGTTATGTAGTGCTTGCTTATGCATAAATATGCATATGTTCTTCAATAAAAACACAGTTCTTTAACTGCAGGGAGAGCCTATCCTGTTGAAGTCAATTAAAATTTTGCCTGAGATATCACCAGGGCCAGGATTTCACCAGTGATGTAAATCAGTGCCGCATCCACAACTGCCAAGGGTATGTGAAACCCAAAAACACCAGAGGAGGATGTGGCCCATTCCATCAGAAAGCAGTTTATCCATACAGGACACACTCACCTCGCACAGTGAGGGTAGCAGAGGCTTCCACTTTTCCAACTCTGTTCTCAGCAATGCAAGTGTAGGTTCCCTCATCCGTGCTCATGGCTTTCTTGATGCGCAGAGTGTAGTCATCTTTGATGTCATACCTGTGTGACAGGAAAAGAATGAAAACTCGTTTTGTGGACAACAGAGAGGAACAAAAACTACCACCTGGATTACGCCACTCTGAATCTATCTTGGAGCCAACTTTGGAAAATAAATTATTATCTGGCATTAGATAATTCCGCCAAGCATTAATCTTCGTGACATTTTTATTGCACTCTGCATTAGTTAGAAACTTTACATAAAATTAGTATTGCTATGTTCACTCAGTATTAGGGCTTTATTAATAATATCATTCATTTTGTCCTTTAACTAGAGCAATAAGATAAAATTAGGCTATCAGACATCAGTTATCAATACATGACAGCTCAGGTTTATCATGCCTTTAGACTGTGTGAGCTACACATTTTACCTTTTGCTGATTTGGAAATTTCCCTTTATGTACAGTTTTACCCTACAGCAGCAATCCCTTAGGGAACCATGAGCATGTTGGTAGGATCTCACACTACCCGATTGCAGACAATAAAAAATATATTCAAGCTCTGGAATGTGACATTTATTGAAGAGGCACATTAAAGCAGATTTATCAATTTCACAGAAATACCCCAAAATGATTCATTGAGGGTAGACAATAACATTTTCTCTTTCTTTAAACACATTAGAAACAATTCAATTACGCTTTGTCCATTTCTTTGTTTCTCCTGCTGAAATAACTCTAAAATGTATAAAATGTGAATTAATATAAAGTATTCCAACACACACTGAACATTCATTCTCGAGGCATTTAAAGTGCTTATACCCAGAAAAATATTTTCAGTTAAATTGTTATTATCCTGCAGAAGTCATGCTTAACAAACAATTTTAGGCTCTCATCCAAAGCTCATTAAAGTCAACGGGAGACTTCATCCTGTATGAAATGTATTTGGTCCCCAAATCAGGACAACCCTGAATTTCAGTATGGATGTTTTAATCTTGAAATACTCTCTTGTAAAATTATTTTCAACAACATTTCTTCTTCACATAGTAAGCCCATTATACATTAAGTCATCTTCAACCTGAAGTTGGCTTCAGATTCTCATTTACCAAACAGTGAAATAGGAATATGAAACTAAAGAAAGATCAAGACTTCAGGAGATGCCAATAATATTTCTCACTGCATTCACAACCATGACACAACTTCAGAAGGACTGATTTACCTTCTCTTTGCTATACAGTAAAGAACTTACAGACTTGTTCATATGGAAGAGCACCCTTAAAAGTTTTGATGAGTAAAAATGCAATGCAATTACTTAGAGGAATGTTGTCGAGCTCTGTAAGCATTTTTAAATGCTTTGGGAACATGAAACATAATTTTTTTGTGCATAATAGAGATTGCTATTGGTTCCTTTAATATAGATTTCTAGAGAGAACACTGAATGTTAACAGACTTCAAAACATCTTAACTCAAAAGGTCTTATATGTTGAAGCATTTAAGAGTTCTGTTAGGTCTAGTTAGATATCAGTTACAACATTATTGTCAAGACATCTTTTCACACTCACTACAATGCAACTTCATTCTGTATTCAGTAAGTCCATTCTCTTAATTAATAAGAAATAATTTTCAAAAGACCAAATTGAGGTTAACCATTCTGTCAGAGTTAACATAAACACATATAATACCCATTTTCCTAGGAGTTACACTTAATTGTATGTACATGCAGTACCTCAGGTTTAAGTAACAAATAAGAAATGTGTCAAGGAGATGCCATGGTAAACTTCAGAAACTTGTAGGGATGTGTCTTTTGCCAGTATAATGCTATTGGGTGGGGGGGGAAGTTATGATGCTAGAAATACTTAAGATGCCGTTTCTGGAGCACTACAGATCTATTGCAACTACATTCAACAGCCACATGCAGTTGAGGAACATTTCTTCTTGACTGCTCACAAATTATGTCATTTTTGCATGCTGTGCTGCATTAGTCAATGGCAAACAGAAATCACTGTTTACATAAGAGAGAAAATGCAAATTTTCCCCCCTTGAAAATCTCAAGGATAGGACAACAGTATCCCACACTGACGGAGCAGTTACTTGTCCTTGGTGACCGCAGAGTTGCAGAAAAGAGAAAATGCTTATTTTCTTGACATGAGGCCAGCCCTAGGAGTCTAAAAACATAAATTTGCATTCAGTTCCTGTAAGATGAGAAAACTAAGATCAGTTGTAATATAAATATGAATTGGATATAGGAATCAGAGTTATAAAGCTAGGCAACAATTAGTCATTGACTTTTTTATTTTTTATTTTTTTAAATAGGACAAATAACACCCCTGTGGTTCCCTTTTAGCGCTGCCGAGAGAAAAACAGAGAGGCAGCAGGACTGTATCTGACTGAGGGCCTGCTTGAACTGGGATGCAGGAGGCCTGGGACAGGGCCCTCCAGTCTGCTGTGGGCTGCAGCTGACTCGCTCCTCTCCCCGTCCCGATGTGCCGGTGACGGCATGCCAGCCAGCTGCCTTGGAGGCTCAGGCAGCCTTTATGCCTGCACCTGCCAATCATGCAAATTGTGCAAAGGCTGCTGGGGGAAGGAGCCAGCTGCATGGCATGCCAGGACGCAGAGCAAGGGTGCAGCCATCATCTCCCACTCGGGCCGTGAAACGGAGGGTGGCGTAAACACGTCGCTCTCACGGTCCAGTTATCAATTACTTCAAGGGCAGGTTCAGCTCTCCCAGTCCGCTTCTCCAACAAGGCCATACTGGGTTTTTGGACCACCCTGACAGAATGTGTCATCTAGCAATTAGATTCATACATAGATGGGCCCATGGGACATTATAACCATCTGCTGTCCTGAAGTATTGATACGCTGCCCCTCAGTCATCTGTTCCACCCGCACTGTCCCCAGAAGTCACCACGGTTCAGTGAAGAGCTCTGACAGATGAAGCAGACAGGAAGAAAACTGGCTTTTAGACTGATCCACAGCAGCACAAGAAGCTTGTGCAAGAAAGGGACCATGAAGTAACAAGGAGTGAAGACTGAATATGTGTTCAGGATCCACCTGTGCAGCCTTGAACAGTGTCTCCTCCCCTCTCTGTCCCACAGCCTCGTATTCCCATAGCAAGGAGTTTTCGCCTGAGTTTTTGTGAAAGTTCACTCTCATCTGGATTAGTGCTACTGAACACTTGGGAATCAGGATTAGGGCCTTTCTCTTTGCTACTACCAATCACAGAGAGATGTTACCAGGCTCCTGGACTGACCATGGAACGGCAGGAAACCAGAGTGCAGTGGTTAAATTGTTCCTCAGTGTAGCCAGCGCACTAAGAAGGCAATGCCTTCAAAACATGTGCAGTGTCAAGAAACAACTTGTGACATATTGCCCAAATATTGCTGACTCCCAGCCAATTAATGCTAACATTCAGCTGAAACCATGGGGTGTCAGACATCAGCTTCACATATTTATGGCCATCTAATTGATTTTAAGTACTTCTCTTTGTTAAACATTCAGAGGTGCTTCACCATTCAGTTTAGCTTAGACTTCAGCCATCAGACTGAGCTGGGAAAGGTCTTTTAAACAGCCAGTCAGTCTGTGTCAGATATGAACCAGCCACTTTTGGGCACCACGTTAAATAATTTCTGTTCTACAAGTAATAGAGCAGATCTGCCTTTAATTACCCGAGAAGGAAGGGGCTGGCAGGGGACTGGAAAGGAAGAAAGAAAGAAAGAAACAAGAGGCAGATGAGAAAACACTGCTGGTGAGGAAATTCTAATAGAAATTGGGTGATTTTGAGTGAAATCTGGCAGTCTCTGGCACATATGAATGCATTCATTGTTGCTAGTTTTGATTAATGACAGTTGTACAATAGTGTGCTGACAGTCACTGCCATACAGACACAATTTTTTTTGATATGAAACACTGCTGAAAATGCAACCCAATCAGATTTGGCCCCTGAACAACATGTGCTATCATCACTGTACCGTGAATTGAGATTGATTGGTAACCAGCTGTGACAAAGTGGGAAAAAGAGCCTTGTCTTTTTCAAGAAAAGAAAAGAAGAAAAATAAAAAACTGAATTGTGTCAAAACCATTACCATCTGCTCAACTAAATAACAAATAAAACAAAACACATTGACTGTTTTTAACTATCACAAATTAATGTACTGAGGTTGAATTAATGTATTGACTTAAGCATCTAAGAATAAACTTGAATTGAACTGGTTTTGTCACAGTTATAATTTCCCCCCCCATTCAAAAGTGTATCTGTTCTTATTCAGCCACCAACCTTCTGTGGCTATCAAATAAAAAAATAGAAGAAAAATAATTTACTGAACTTAAAGAGAGATTTAGCAACATGCTTTTTTTAAAATACATTTTCCAGAGTGTTTCAGAGAACCTCTTGTTTCCAGATCAAAAATGTGCAAGCAGCTATTCATAAAAATATATGCATTTCTTTTGTCTTTAACTCGCACAGGTAGTGAAAATATGTCTCCAGTGGGAGTAATTACATTCCTAAATGTACAAGTAGGCCTAATTGTTAATGCAAGGATGTACTTGCTTTAGCAGTGTATTTTAAACTTCACAGAATTCATTACTAAATTCAACAACTCCAACTCAGAAAGTCTTATTTCTTGCTAAAGGGAGTTTGCAAGAGGAAAAAGTCACATCTTAACCATTGCAAATGATGCCGCTGGCCTCAAAAGATTTAAATCTGTTTATATCAGGCATCTATTTTCTTCTAAAACATTACTGTAAATAAAATAAATAAAATATTGAAATCTTTGTATCTAGGTATTGTAGGCTTTTCTTTTTTTTTTTTTTTTAGAGATGGCACAAAAATTACTTTGCTCTATTTCCTTTTGCCTGTTTGCCAGACTATTTTGCAAAACACGCACAAAGCTTCAAGATTACTCACAACATGGATGATTAGGGAGCCCAAATAGAGAGATGCTACTGGCCAAAACCAGAGTAAACAGGAGGTAGTTAAGGAGGCTTAAGCTTCTGTCTCCACTTCTCTTTTGTGGTGCTGGCACTTCAGCTCCCAGCACAGTGCCACAGCTTTTCACTGGCTCCAAGACTGTGCCAGATGGAGGGAGCCAGAGGGAAGCTGCAGCGAGATAGGAAGCGTGAGCTCGTTACCTGCTTCAGCCTTGTGTGATCCAGAAGCAGACGGGAGAGCCTCCATTCCCACCGGCAGTGCCCTACTCCCAGCTCCCTTACACAAATGGAGTTTTGTTCACTTCCATCCCACGCACTGACAAGTGGGAGAAGAAAGAAGGCCAAACCTATGTGAGTGACAGCTTTCTGAGGGAAAGATAAGGGAGTCTCTGGTTTCCTTTCCCTAGTAAACCTGAATCACCAACAGAGAGAGCATGAATTTGTACATTTGTGTGCACTGGTCTCAGATTACTCTGTTGTGCCCCTGAAATCAAGGCTAGTTGCTGCTGGGTGTCTCTAAGACACTGCTTACAGCTGTGATAAATTGAGCTACCAGGGAGCGATCCCCAAGGTGCTGACAGGATGGCTACCACTCACATCTACATGTCTGCATTCCCATTTATCTTTTGGCTGTGCCATTCCTGCCACAGAAAGGTAGGAGAATACGTGACATTACCTTTAATTTCTTCCTGGGAGGCACATAGGGAAGCAGTCATACAAAAGGGTTCACTGCCCTTATCCCATACAACAAACCAGAAAAAGAACTATATGACACAGGCTACTATTCACTATTCTGTTTTTTCTTAAAGTATGCTGACAACACGTTCTGCTTTAGTCCAAAACCTCTTACAGGTTGTGATCAGCATATTATTTGTAAAATTTAGGGTACTCACTCTCATTTGCAATAATACAAAACACAAACCCACACTGCACTGTTTTAAACCAAGGCATTCAACCAAATGGCCTAAATCTCATAAAATATGTGTATAACTGTAAAGTCACTGGGCCAACACTGTGAAACCACACCTGTGTCCATGAAAATGGTCTTCTCCAAATTCTTTGGAAGCATTACACGCTGCAGTACTGCTCTTATGTGCAAACAGACAAGTGTGACTGCACATAACTAGTGCCTCACAAAATCAGGAGCCAAGCACTCAAAAGAGAACCAAGAAATTAAAATGAGACTGCTTTTGGATTCTCTTGGAAATAATTTGGAAACAAACAGAAGTTAAGAACAAAACATATGTTTGGGAATCAATGACTCAGTAAACCCTATCGAAACTTATGCAGGCTCCATCTTTTACCTCTACATCTCTGCACAGAGAAGTGTACTCACAGGGAATTACCACATGATAATTACCCAAAATGGGGTCTGATTTGATTTTAGTTCCAGACATGGCTCCATATTTCAGAAACTGGAGCGTCAGTGGAAGTATGATCTAAGAGACCACGTAATGGCTTGGCATGGAGACCCATCCTCCCATCACCAAAAGCAGCCCTTTCCCTCACAGCTGAGACACATTTCCCAGGCACTTGGGGAGATTTGTATTATTAATGCCTATGTCATAAATTCATCCATCAGAAAAGTACCTTTGATTCTCAGAGTTGTCTGGTTTCATCCATTTCTGGGTTCGAAAAATTGAAATGATACTGCAAGAACTGGAACAAAGTAAGGAGATCTGAGCCCAGACCAGCATCTTGCACTCACTAAACTTGGCTCGATGCATTTTTCTTTAACATGAGCACACAGATCATAAGTAGTTTGAAATAAACAGAGTTTGTGTTTGCCTATCTATTATTATTTGCCTTAAGCATGATAAACGATTACTATAAACTTGTCAGAGAACTGAAATATTTTCTAATCAGTATTTTGAATCAGTAACCAACCTTGAAGTGCTAATTAAAGATGAAGTCATGTTAATGTTTTAATGAAACTGTCTTCAATGTTGCAGTTGAGCCAGAAGTCATATTCTTGAAAAGTACATTTTGCTAATGTTAAGCAATTATCAATTTAGGACTTACCAATAGAAACTTAAAATAATTCTCAGGGTTAAAACTTTACCATTGAGGTGTTTTCACTGACTGTGTAAGTTTATTTGTTTTTGACTGAGATGACAATTTTAGTATCCCATGCAGGGATGGAATGTGTTAATGCAGAAGAAATCCCTGCAGGCCACCTATCTCAGTAGCATCAATGGTCAGAGCTCTTGAATCTTATTCCCACTTGAATATAACTGCCAGCTTCCCTCTCCCTGCTCTCCTGAGGGTTTTATAGAAAAATTGCATAGTTAATCATCTTTACTTTTTCTTTCTCTATTTTAATAGTCAATAAACTGATCACAGTGAGATTAAACTGTTTGATATCCTTATACTTTTCAAGAAAGAAGGCTACCTAAATATTGTAAAATTTATAAATACAGTGTATGAACTATGTGATTATTAAGGTTTTACTCAGTATACTCTGCTTTTCTGATAGTAAAGAAGATTCAAGCACTAGAATGAGTATTTTGAGTGAAATGTACATTAAATTTTGCTGCGTCTCCTTCCTGCAAGACTATTTTTTTTACTTCAGCCTTCTGTGAGTGCAAAATTCAGAGAAACCCAAGTTTGAGGCTACTACTACTGGCATTAAATTTTGTTTCTGAACTCTGCCAGTGACTTCATTAATTCCCTGAATTTTAACTACTTTGGGATGTTAAATAAGGGAATAAAAAAACCAAAACCAAACCAAAACAAACATTTTCCTGTAACAATACTATTTCAAGTGCACTGTCAGTGATCACTTCATAGATCACCAATGGTTCACACAGCATAAAGAGAAAACAAGCAGGCAGGAGTGCTAGTTGACACAATTCCTTTATGGATGCTGTCCACGGAGTTGTAAAGCTATTTTTCCAACCTTGACCCTTATGTAAGCAACTGAAGACTGTTTTCATGAATCTGCAAACAGACTGCCTGAAACAATAGCTCTTCTTCAGCTCTGTGGTGAGAACTGACACTTAACATGAAGCCAATTTAAATGTCAATGTTATTAACCATTTCTCTACTGATCAGCCTAGCAGAGCCACACATCTAACACTTTTGCTCACAGCATTTAATACTTCAGACAAATGGAATGGCAGGTAACTACTGGGTTAAACTTTAGACCTCTGGGGTAACTGTGGGATGATGCAATTATAGGACTTTATTCAATGTCAAGCTTTGGGGGATTTAAAATGTAAAAAGTACTCTCATTTACACATTCACTTGGCCTTGTATTTCTCATAAAAGTGTAAGAAATAGTTTTTCACTTACAGAGCAGGAAGCAATCAGTGACAGGCAAAATATCAATTAGAGAAAAGGGATGCTCAACCAAAAGTACAAGAGAAGGAGGTACCCCACAAGCACTGGTGTACATCATCTTGATGCTATGTACACAGAATTAACCAATCCCTGCATCTATTTCACCTCTCATCACCTCCTTATCTCTAAATGATATCTCTGGCTCTACAGAAGTTTCCTCAAATGGTTCAACACAGCAGCAAAAAGATGCTTACACTGCACTTTGCTGAGATCTGCCTGTGTTCACTCAGGAACCACGGACTCTACAAGTTGCAGAGCAGCTCACTCTGTGCCAGCTGTGTGCTGCACTACACCCATGGTAACAGCATCCTCTACAAACCACCTCTACTCCCTCCAGATGTATGTAAGGACGCAAACAGCATATTAAATCTCTTTCTTTCACTATCTCCTTTTGACAAGCTGTTAAGAACATCCAATCTTCTCCCCTATGCTCCTCATAAAGGGACTTAATCTCTCCTTAATGCTTTAGCTTAGGGAAAAAAAAAAAAAAGATGGACATGCAAATCATACAGGATCTAACCAGAGGTGACAAATAGTACATGTGATATTGCTAATATGAAAAACATCCTTTCCCCCCGACCCTTTATTTAAAACCATTAATTGCTATTAATTGCAATAGAAATTTGCTGATGTAACCAAAGATTATATCCATTACACTACTAAAACACACTCTTTACTCTAATTAATTTTCAATACACATTAGACTGCATTTTGTTACAATCGGCACAGATATTAACTCGAACAAAGCACACAGCACTGTAGTGTTATTAACTCATATTTCATTGAAAGGTCAGTCTCCCCTTCGTTATGTCTAGAGAGGGCTGTAGTTAAATACCTCACTATCCCATCCACAGAATATAAATGGAATTATGTAGCACTGTTGTTTACTCTCAAAAATTACTGTCTCTCTTGCTTACAGGGTCCTATCCTGTGATCGTGAACGCAGTGGTTTGAACCCTGGTTAGATGCAAGGTTCCCACCAAAGCTCTCATGAGAGAGCAACAACTCTGCAGACAGCCAGAGCAGTGCAGAAGGAGTGTGTGTGTGGGGGTGTTCCAGATGCCTGAGCTGAGATTCCCCTGCAGCCCAGGGTGCAAACTGTGGTGGGGCAGCTGTGCCCCTGTAGCACATGGAGGTCCATGGCAGAGCAAGATCCACCTGCAGCACATGGAGGACCCCACAATGGAGCAGGAGGATGCCTGGAGGAGGTTGTGAGCCTGTGGGAGAATCCCTGCACTGGAACAGGGGAAGAGTGTGATGAGTCTTCCCCCTAAGGAAGAAGTGGCAGAGACAACATGTGATGAACTGACTGTAACCCCCGTTCCCCACCCCCTGCATTGCTCTGAGGGGGCAGGCAGAGAAAATCGGGGGTGAAGCAGAGCCCGGGAAGAAGGCGGTGGGGAGGTGTTTTTAAGGTTTGGCTATATGTCTCATTATCTTATTCTGATTTGGTTGATAATAAATTGAACTAATTTTTGCCCACGTGAAGTCTTTTTTGCCCATGGCAGTAACTGGTGAGTGATCTCTCCCCATTCGTATCTTGACCTGTGAGCCTTTAGTTATATTTTCTCTCCCCTGTTCAGCTGAGGAGGGGAATAATAGAAAGGTTGGGTGGACACTTGGCATCCAGCCAGGGTCAACCCACCACAGTGGAGAAATACAAATGCAGAACTTCTCTGGCCTTCAGGGCCTTTCTGGATCTCCTGTTAAGGAATCCAGCTTTTCTGAGTTCATTAGGATAAGGTTTGCTGCCAGTTGCGTTTAAATGCATTTCAAAGATTTGCATCTGGAAGACAATAACATATTTTTAAAATTTCGTGTTTTACTCTCAGTTTTGGGCTCACAAGATGCCATGGAGGAAAGCACAGAAATTATAGGTGTGTATTTTTCAATAAGTGCCATCTGGAGTGTGACAGTATTTCTGCCCAGACTTTGCAGATGCCGTCACTTTTCAGGTACAAAGCATCCAGTTTCAAAAACATAGCAAAACTAACACCTACACAGACTTGTGTTGGTTGCAGCTAACATACATACTGGAATATATAATTTAACTCTATGCTTTAAGAATGCTCTTTCCCAAATAATTTTTAATTAATATTGCTAATCTTCAGCAAATAAGAAAGCTTACTGTGCTGTTTGTGGTTTTCACTGCTGTGTGATACCACACTGTTTCATTTAATAACCTACAATCTCTTAACCCTCAGCAATATACCTTGTGTAAACTTCACACCATTGTCGTTCTGAAGCATCACTCTTGGTTTTTCTGCCTACACTCCCGCTGCCTGGGTGATGCATAAAACCAATACCTCTTCCTGCTGGTGCAGTTGCCACTTTTCATCTCTAGTACAATATCCACCTAATCAGACAGTGCCTGTAAGTGCAACTTAAAAGAGCAGGTTGTAATTTCATTAAAGATGTATTTACTGAGCTAAAACAGCTGTTCTGGGCTGGAATGCAAAAAAAAAGGCCTATGTGATTGCTACTCAGTCATTTTTAAGGCAACTGAAAAATACATTTGCTGAGCTAACCTCACTCTCCCGAAGAGCTGGCACTGCTAGCTTCTTCTGTATAAAAGGTTTAAACAGTTATTATAGTGTGTCATAAATTTTGACTTGTAATTGAAAATCTCTTCACTTCCTACAAAAAAAAAAAAAAGTCCTTATTACTTGCTATGTAATTACAGACCATGCAGCTGCTCTCTTCGGCTTCGCTAGAAAATTTGAAGAAATGAAACACTGTGCAAACCTTATTCAAATGTTATTAAATTGCTAGTCATAGATATGCCACTCTCATACTGGAGGCTCTCAAATAATATCACTTTCTTCCTGTTACCAGGACTAAAAAGTAGATGAATCAAAAGTGGATCCAGGCCATATTGAGTTTCCCACCACACAGGAGAGCATCAGGTCTTTAGCAGGAAAGTATAATCTCTATTTCTGCCAAGAAGACATCAAAGGAAAAGATACCTGAGCATGTATCTGGAAAGAGACTTCAATGCATAAAGACAATTTTTATTTCATTTTCAATAGGTCCTAATAATTATGCATAGCCACAATTGTCTAAGTCATTTCAGTACAATCTTTGTGCCATTTCCTTGTGTCACTTATAATGAAAAGAAACCATTCATGAAATAGTGAACCTCATATTTCAGCCAAAGGCATAGGATTGGTGACCCCACAATATCCTGTTCACCTCCAGTGGTTTGACATGAGTCATACTTGATTAACTATTCCCTAGCCTTTGTGTACTGCAGAGGCTATGGTGTGATGCTGAATTTTTAGAGTAATTAAAATAAAATATACACCATGCGCCCCTACCTTTGATTTACAATGGATTTCAGTCTTGGGTCACTGATTTGAAATGGCAGCTTCTGGAAAAAGACTTTACAAACCCCTGACTACACTTTGCATTTTGTTTCTCCCTGTTGGTGCTGTATCAACATATAACCAGCAAGTTATTAATTTGCTGGGATCAGTTTGGGCTCTAACAAGGATTTTAAAGACTGAAGATTACAATTAATTCATTATCACAACGTAAAAGAACAATGAAAATGGTTATCATACATAAGTCACAACACTGTTTCCATCTGGTATTTATTGTTTTCTTAATTCCTGTCCAGCCATATGCAGAAGAGCTCCAGGATACATATCACAGTCTGAAATCTCAAGTCAGGTCTACAGGATGTTGGACAAGTAACTTCCTGTGTCTGCCAGTGAGATCAATGTTTCCTCGGCGTTTTGAAAAATTCCACTCAAAGAACCATTTTAAGGTTCTAAATTCAAAATACAGACTACCATAGTTGGTTTAGATCATCAAGTCAAAGCAGCTAAAATTTGGAATGAAGTTTTGGACCTTCAGAATAAACTAACTGTTCTCAGTTTTAAAGCACAATATTCATATATTTCTGGTTAATTACACAGACTTTTCAACAAATGGCCAAATTAATTTTTTATAAACAGTGATGCTTTCAAACATAATCATTTCTTCAGAAGCTAGGATTTTTTTTCTCTTTTAATCCAACTGCAACTGGAGATGCTTGTTGTTCATCAGGGACCTTTATAATTAAAACTCCAACAGTCTGAAATTATTTTCCAATGATTACTCAACACACAAATTGGTGCAGCAATGCTATTTATTCTTGTCACCAGAAAATACTGTGATTGCTTTCACACATGTCACTAAAAAAAACCCTAAAAGTAAGTAAGGTAGAAAAACAGAGAAGGAGTTCTGAAAACGATGGATCCATTACTACTGATTCTGGCATTCACCAGGAGCAAATTACAGAAACAAAATGCAAAAATTCAGTTTGTCCCACTTTGCTGCCACTGAACTAGACACTTTTGGAAGTCGAACTAACAACAGACACATTCAAAATTTTGCAGTAATTGTTGAAACAGGTACCTACTATAATTGTCTTGTAATCTAGGGATGAAGCCAAAAGGAAATTATTGAAAAAATGAAAACCGGCAGATGTGCAAAGAACGTTGTTAGCTGTAGAAACAGGAAATTGATGTTGAAAGTTATAAGACAAATAGCTGCACAGATCTGCTCAGAAGAAGTGTTTATGCATGTAGGAAGAATAACAAAGGGAATTCCTTGAGGGCTTTATATTTCACTGTAGATGTTGAAATACTTAAAATACAGGGGCTCAAAAGCTGAAAGCTAATTTCTCTTTTACCTCAAAAAAAAACCCAGAAAACCCACCTCCCACTGCAAAAAGGAAGAAAAACTTTGACATTCTCTTCTTAATTTATAAAATTGCTATATTATAATTTTCTCATCCATCTATCTATTCCTTCAGACTGCACTTGAGCAAATTTCTTTGCTGGTTTTAAAAAATCCAAAAAAACCCCAACCATAGCTTTTTGTTTTAGACGTTCCAAGTTAATCTTCCTTGATGAAGCATCACTCTTTGGACAGTGAAGACTGCTCACATATTCTGCTGTACATATGAAACATTTTAGAAAAGAAAACATACAGTGCTGTCCATCAGAGGTATTTGCTTCTGAAGTGCAGATGTCAGATTCTACTGGATGACCACAATCCATGTGGCTCAGATGGTGGTCACCTGCTACATGAGCAGGGGCTGTGTTAGTCCTCTGTCCCCCAAGGTGATCTCCAGAGTGAGGTTCTGCAACCTTGCCCCTTCCTTACCCACCCCTCTGATGTTCTGGGAAACAGATATAAATGGAGGCACACCCTCCCTTTCTGTTTTAAGATGCCAAAACACAATTAATGAAATGTTAAACAGCAGTGTGAAAACACTGCAAAACTTTGAGAGTAGTTTTGGAGCCTGAAGTTGATTATTATCAGAATGTATCCCATGAACCTTCTCTCCTTTTAGTTAAAAGCCCAGTGAAAACTCTTCCTACGCTTCCTGCTAAATTTCTTCTTCCTTAGAAATACATCATGAATGAACAGGAAAAGTCATCTCAAAGTACACAGTACTATGTTTTTCACAGTAAGATAAAAAAACAAAAAGAAGTAACATAGACATTAAAAAAGAAACTATTAAAAATGTAACCTAACCAAAGACATTGTTGGCTCTTCATCTATTACTACTGCTTATGAGACCAAGAAGTAGACACTATTTAAAACAACAGAAGTAATACAACAGCAAGAATAAATCACAGAAGCACAATGTATTTACTGTGCAGTACTCTACAGTGCATGGTCAAATAGCAACCAAACAGAAAAATCCATCCTGACATCCAAAAGTCTTCTCTTCAAAATAATATTTTGTGTATTACATGCATACACATCTGCCAGTATAATCAGCAAAACAGCTAAGTCACTATTTAATTTAAGTTGCAAGAAAATTAATTTTTTTAAGTATTTTTATATATATATATATATATATACACACATACCTATCTTACTTATGTAGAAAAGTTTTTCCTAGATTATGTATTCCATTAGTATATTTCACTGATGGAAAAGATCAACTATGGTGGGGGAAAAAATTCTAGTGCTATTCAGATCTGCTGTTGAAATTAAAAGTCACAAGGCCAAGAAGGATTTGTTGGGTTATGGAGACCCGGGTTTTAATTCCCGTTCCCAGACCTATTTCTGTGTTAATACTTTTTAATGTAACAATGATTCAGCATCAAAACAAGGAAGAGTTTCAGAAAATGAGGACCAAACGCTGTTCTGTTAGCTGAAAGGAGCCAAACTAATTTAATACTCTTTCACAGGAGAGTCTCTCTGCCCCTGCTCACTCTGGAATTTTCTCTGTGTTTGTTCCAGAATACACGAATCTTTCTTGAACACAAGGGGCCTGTTCCAGATTTCAGCTTTGCTTTATGCTTGTGCTAGTCTGGCTTTTTTTTTCCTCAAGAGGAAGGTTTCTCTCCAAGACTGAATAGAAGTGAACTAAGGAGCCAGCAAAGCCCACCTCAGTGCTGTGCTTCTAATCCATTCTGCTAGTGCAACAGAGCAACTCTCCTGCCAAGTTGTCTCCCTCTTGGTATCAGCACATTATTCTGAAGGCTACTCTCACTAATACATTCCTAAAACATCTTTACTGTCTCCAGTAAATTCAGTGAATACCCATGTGCTCACAACACCTACAAATCATTTTTCTTCCTTCCGCAGGAATCCATTACCCGGACAACTCACCCAGACTGGGTGTCCCTGCTCAGCTGGCTCTGGAACAAGTTTTGCAGTGCCAAAGACCAGCCATAAGGGAAATAAATCTCGGAAATAATGTCAGACAACAAGCTGTAAGTAGTAGGGATGGATTCCAGCATTATTCAACAACTGAAATTTGAAAGTGTGGGGAACGTGATTGTTGCTCTCACCTTCCTCTCGGTAAATCTGCATCATCTTTCTTCCACCGGACTGTGGGTGTGGGATCCCCCTGCACCTGGCACCGGAAATCCACGGCCTCCTCCTCCAGCACCACTTGGTTTATCGGTCGCCTGAGAAACGTGGGACGCTCTTGAAAGAGACATTAAAATTCCTTGGTGAGTCAGAGGGTTGAAATGAACATTTTTTGACTTTTCAGCATCTTTTTGTTTACCCATCCACCACACAGAAAGGAGGCTGAGCTCCACAAATTCAGACAAGTGGAACTGATGATGTGCATAAAGAGCCAGGAAGAGGGCTGTCAGGCTGGAGAGGCAGGGGCTGTCACATCTGGCCCTCAAGGAAGAGTGGAGTGCCACCAGAAGGCAGCCTGTGCCAGGACTGACTGCCCACCTGCCCTGCTGGACAGCACACAGGCCTCTGAGCCAGTACCCTTCCCTGGGAATGCTGTGGCTCTGCACTGCTGCACACACAAAGCCTGATCTGAGAGCTCCTGCCTGCTCTAGCAGTGTATGAGCTGCCAGTGGAGTCAGCCTGCCTTTGGCAACAATCAATACCTTGACGCTTCAGAGAAAAATTTAAACTTGGCGTTAGGCATCTCAGGCAATTGCGGAGTGTCGGGCAGAGGACAGAGCTCCCCTTCACCGACTTCACCATGGAAAACCAAATTAAAGTCTGAATAATAACTTCTGTTTACCCTTGTTATTTTAGCCTGCACGGCTACAAATATTATTAATCAGCCTAATGTTGTACAGGCCTGCTTAAAATCCAGATGCAGAGCCACAATCTGCTCTCAGTCGTCCTGGTGCAGTACCCTGTATACAGACACTGCTACAAACCCCAAGTACCGGTAATTTCATTTGAAAGGATGTCACTGGGGTGAGTTTCCAAGTTGCCTTTGGATTGCATAAATTTTGTTTGTCCTCTCAGCCATACCACACTTTTATTGTCATAAATTATTTATGCTAGTCGAACCATTATGAGACTGGGTTTACGTGAAGCAGTATTTCCACTCAAGACAGGGATTTATCATAAAGACATTTAAAACTGGTTACGCAAACTACGTTTCACATTTCATTCTCAGCAAGTTGAAGGGTATGATGTCACTTAAAAAAATTACTCAAAATTCACATGGATGCAAGTAATACCAGATTCTGACTCGGGCAGTTTGTCTTGGTAACTACAGAGCTGAGTTTATAGGTTGGTTATACATGTTCATTGTATGCAAATAATAATAAAAATAAAAACCATTAAAGAGCGTTAATAAGGTTGCAAAATCAAGCAGGCAGCACCTCACTGCCAGAACTAAGGCTGCCTGCGTGCCTGTTAATCACTTCCTTTCTGTTTATGCCTTATGGGACTGGTTGCAATTATATGATAACACACCATTTTTCCCCGAACATCTCCAGATTGTTGGTGTTCATTTAATGAGCAGGTGTTTAATATTTTGCTTTAGTTGTACTGTTTAGTGGGTGGCCTCCTGTCATACTACCCAAACTTCACTTCAAAGGCAGAATTATTAATTTCCTCATGACCTCTATTACACATATCTTAATGCTTAACGAGCAACTCACTTATTTTCGTAACTCCTTTCCGAGGTGTGATGGAGATCTTAGAAAGCAAGACAAAAAGTATCTGCTAAATTTTTATGCCCAACCTGAGCCACAAAACTGGCAATTTTTGAGGGGCGGGGAGAATTAAACATTAATTTTGTGTGTTCAAAGCTCAGCTTCCATCGAATTCAGTTGCAGACAAAAAAAACGTTCACCCCTTTTATGAATCAGAATATCAAGTCAGAAAATTAAGGAACACAAAACCACCTGTTAGTAATTATGCAAATGAGTGACAGCATCAGATAGGAATTCCATGATAGTAGCAAGGGGACCTATTGGCAGGGGAAAATGTATTTTGTCAGCAGAAGAATAGACACGCTCAAGAATCTATAGCACTTTTCCAGATGATAGAGATAAGAATATGTCTAACGGGCAGAGATTCTTCTCCCCAAGCCATTGCTTTTGTCCTATTCCTGTTCCTGCCCAGGACCTGCAGGTTTCTGCAACGTTTGGGCAAGTAAATTCAGTTCTAGTCTCTTTCTACACATTGAAATCTTTACTATTCCACATTTCAAGTCTGTGTACAAGCCATATCCAGCTGCTGACTGCTTCCTTAGCCAATTTGTCTCATCTTAGCCCAGAAATATTGTATTGGACCTGCAGTTCTCAGGACAGAAAGCTTCTTCCATTCCTCTCCTCCAAACCTTTGCCCATTTCTCTCCAATTACTCCTTTTACTCAAAACTACAAGAACTTCAACATTTTTAGAGAAAAGTGAATTATTTTGGCAATTTCAAAAACAAATACATTAAAATGAGTTTTCCAATCAGGCATGGAAAATTTTGGATAAAGCCTTTTTTAGTTTGACAAACTTATTAAAACTGGACAAGGTAAAAAACCCTATTATTTCTTAACGTTAGTGCTAAGCAATGCACTTGGCCCACCTGTAACTATGTGAATCTAAATGGGAATTTCTTTATGAAACTTTCTGCAGGTTAGCAACAGTATCTTATTCACAGCTGCTCTCCTAAGGAGATCTCAGACCAAACCCTGCTCTGAGTTCATACATAATACATTCTTCATTTTGGTATTTGTT
Organism: Neopelma chrysocephalum; assembly: GCF_003984885.1. Taxonomy (NCBI): domain Eukaryota; kingdom Metazoa; phylum Chordata; class Aves; order Passeriformes; family Pipridae; genus Neopelma; species Neopelma chrysocephalum. The sequence continues at coordinate 5,241,390 of NW_020897749.1, forward strand.
TTTCAGAGATGATCCTAAACCAAAAAATTTAGATCCAGATTGACATTTTTAATTGGCAATTTGGAGGCCCTTGGTTCATCTACATTGAATTTAAATAACTCTGTGTGTACCTGCACCATGGCTTGGTCTGCACATAAAAATTATTTTAGACCACGTTTATAAAAGCTGTATGTAAAGAGCTAAGAAATTAGTGTGTGTATATTGATGAAATTGCTACTTGTGGCTGTAAATTCTTCTCCACAGGAGATGAAGAAATAAATCCCTGTTGCATGTTGAGGAGAACCCAGAAAGTAAATGGCCCAAAGGTCATTAAGTAAATCACTGGATTCCACATCTAGGCAATTTAGGAGCATACACCCACGTTTGTTTCAGATCAGCTTCTTAAACTGTGTATTTTCAAAAACATTTAAGAAGTTTCTAGAAAATAAATAGCTATGAAAGGACAGATCCCAGTTAGCAAGGACATGCAGATACCATTAACTGCTGGTTCCATTTTTCCATCATCTCTGCATTTTGCACAGCGTGAATCAGGAAAGAACAAGTTACCTCTCATGTTGTTTCCTGTATTTATATCACTCAGAAAACCCCTTGAATGTGTCCAATAGCTAATTATACAGCTATAAAGTGATCAGAGCGAATGCCATTGCCAATGCAATTAACATTCTTTATATGAGATTAACTGGATTTGAGTCACCTGCATAACTTGCTTACAATGTTAATCTCTCAGGAGACAGAGCGCTGCCTGCCCAAGCATGCTAAATAAAGAAGGTTTCTTCACACAGCCAGGTCAAATTTAGTTTAAGAGCTAATCTTGACAAAAAAATCTTTTTTTATTTTTTTTCTTTTCTTATGAAATGGTTTGTCCATAAATAAAGCCTTGTGGTATAATTAAACATTGTTATTCTGTCAACAGCATCCAGAACACAATATATTTGAGAAACAACAAGAAAGGGTGATAAATTAAAATCACAGACATATATAAAAATTTTAATATAGCTATTTTATAAGCTTTCACTGAGTAAATAAAGTACCTACTTCCCAGACTTTCTCTGATGAATATTAAAAATCTTTGAAGAGAACTATAAAATAGGTCATGGTTATATGTCATGTCAACCAGTCATGCTATTACTAGGGTGACCTTTATAACTTCAGAATAAACTTTGCTTGCAGTTATAAAAGGGGGTTGTTAATGCAATCTGGACACACATCTAACAATCTGTTGCAGAGCTCGAGATATGCACTGCAAGGAAGCCTACAGATCCTAACCAGAAACAGGAAAATGCTTTCCTTGCTTTGGGTGCTGACACAAGTTAACCTCAGAACTCAATTTTTCCCATATTTAACAATTGGTCTGAGTAACACAGTCTATTAGAGAGGCTCAGATGACCTTCAGATGTATTACTGCCCTTTCTCTGTTCCTCAAAAAGTTAGACAGCCATACATGGGGCCTCAATCTAATTAAAATGATCCTAACTACCTTAATATATTTTCTCTGCTGAGGCAACTGCTAGAGTGAAAGATTTGATGGTCCCCATAATGCAGAGCCTCAATCTGATTTGGAATTGTTTTCTCTGTCTTTGCTGGAGAGAAGACATAACTTTTTTAAAATGTTTTTGTGTTCTAGAAAGAGTATTAAAACAAAAATTAAAAGGCTTTGGGGAGGGATTTAATAGCAAATGTTAAAAATAAAAGCTTTTTTCCCTTTAGCATTCTGATGCAAAAAGAAAAAAAAAGGGAAACATTAGATGGTTGGAAGTAAGTCTCACTTCAGAATGCTGTCAATAGAATAGATATTTTATTAAATACAACGTGATCTGGATGAAGTAAAACTCTCTGCCAAAAAAGAAGACATGGAACAAGACAGGATATTACGATCTGACTAAATTTACCTATGTTGGCCAAATAAATGAAAATAGAATTGCAAAAGCATATGGCTTTATATTTAAAGACATTCTTCTACTGCCTCTTTTTAGGTACTTTTCTATTTTTCATTTAGAAATAAGCACCTGTGCAGACCTTACAAACTTCTGCTCCCTAAGCAGCACCCAAGGTGAGATGAGCTTGCCCAGTAAAGGCATGGAGCACCGACAAGAGGCACACGCAAATGCAGTAAAATTATTTTTATCCATTGCTAGTAATTTTCTCCTTTTATATGTGTCTACAACCATCTTCATTTCAGTTTTTACTGACCATTCCATGCAGACCTTGGAGACCAAATCAGACCCTTTTTCACAGCAGTGTCATTATCCTATTACAACTCCTCTGTATCTGTGAATAACAAACATTGTAAAGACAAACTGGCTTTTTGCAAATTGCCACAAGTAGACTGCAAGTGGAAAATACAAGTATTGGAAGAAAACCTGGAAAAGCTTTCATCTGAAGGACAAAACACACACTGCTGATTTCTCTGTCTCGACCTGTGAATGTATACCTGGTTTTGGTAGATTTTTCCATGTGACTGGGAAAGCTTCTGGGACTAATTTCCAGGATACAATGGGACAAGACTCTCTGCTAAGGCCTTCCACATAAGCAGAGCTCAAGAAAGTAAAATGGGGCACATTGTCTTCATTAAAAGATTTTTGGATTTCTTTCCTCTAACGCCATGTCGTCACAGAATACTCTTCCTGAAACTACGGCTTCTCTTTCAGCCTGACAATATCTACAGAACATCAAACACAAATACTTCTTCAAGCATCAGACAAAAGTACCTCTTCATCCCACAGGACCTTATTAGCTGAAAAAAGGGTCAGGTACCAAAGTTAAAATCAAAGATTAATCCAAAACAATCTTTATTATGTCCAAATTGACATATCTTTTAAAGACGTTTTTGTACTCTTCTTAGTTATGTTTTATATTCTTTTGAGGCTCTTCTAAATATATCTTTTTCCACTGCTTGATGCCAGCCTCTTGAAGTTGATATACTAAGGCTTTCATTGATTTCACTGAGCTTTAGAATCAATATACAAGATATACCTTTGTACATGCACTTCAAACATATCATTTTAAGTCCAAAGGAAAAAAAAAAGAAGAGTCTGAAACAGTTAAAAGAACTTGAAAACTTAGAACAAGGCAGTAGCATGACAAAATGACAAAGGTTATCTTGAAGAGTGATTCCTACTTTATTTAATTTCTGGCTCCATATTATGTATTTACAAAGAAAGCTTTCTTACAAATTGGAATTAAACTGTTTCTGTTTTGCATCTTGCTTTAATTCTGTTCAGCCAAAGGCTATGAGACCAAACACAAGCAAAGCAACCTAATTTGTATCACTTACGCTTCTGAAATTGGCCTTTAGAATAATAAAGTCCCACGCTGCCTCTTTTTGTGAGCATTAGGATTGATGTCATTAACTTCCTTTAAAGGACAACTCTGTCACAGCCCCTGTCTTCTTGCTTTTCCCCAAGATTGCACCTTGGAGCCTCATAAAGGCAAAAACTAGCAATAGTGCTTGAAAGAAAAGACTAACAAAATGTAGTGCATCATTGTGACTGTTCAAAACACAGGAATAATTTTGGGTAGCACTGCTTATATGCTCAGTTTGCTTTATGGTATTTTGCTATGAACATTTGACAATTTTCTGCTAGTAGAAGAATCCTGACTTGGGAGCCAAAGAAATGCAATCTGCATCGACACTACCAGCATACAGTTAGAAGTGCCTAAATGTTGAAAATAAGGTTTCAAGCAGACAAGCTTGGAAAAAAAACCAAACCATCAGTTGTTTTGTGAAAGTTCTACATGTATTATTCACAACTATCTCTCAGCAAGGGTTATTGAATGGGTACCCAGCCAAGTGGATATATTCTGCCCATGGGAAACTTTTATTTTCTCCCCCTACTTCTTTCCAAGGTTCTTATCGTCCATTTTATTTTATTGTTTCTAAACTCAGGAAAGGTGTAATATTTTAGGCTAGGCTTCCCTGCTGTTCCCTTCAGGCCACCAGTTCCCACCACACTGAGTCACTTTTTCCAGAGGCAATGCCTCCAGCTAAATTTTCTGCACAGGGAGCCAGAGAGCTGTCACGAGCCACACACAGAAGTGAACTTCAGGTATTACAGAAAAACTTGCAAAGCCAAAAGTAACAAGTAGCTTGTTCCTGGAGAGGTTTGAGAACTAGTATGAAACAGTTCCTTTTCCTACGTAGTGTAGTTTACTAAGGCCACCTTCACTCTAGGAAAAAGGTTTGGAAGGTTGCTATTCGGGAAAGGAGGAACGAATAATCAGCTAATTAATATGCATTCCTGTCCAGAATCATCACCAGCTCTAGGCTTGCCAGTCATCTAATTAAATTCTCTAAGTCTCTTAGCTAAGATCTTTTTATTTTTGTTGTAAAGTCCATTTTCAAATATGTGCAAAAGAGTTAAAGTTGGACCCATTAATTGCATATAAGTATTATGCTATTTTTAGCATATTTTTCCTCAAAATTTGCCCTATTCCCATGTTCCTCTAACCTCCGAGTCATATTAGAAGGTGGCTGTGGACTTAACATACGATCCCTGGTCTTGCCTGTGCTCACTGAAGCCAATTTGAACATGCACAGCTGACCTGATGTTTCCCAGCCTCTGGATTTATTCCCCTTCTATCCCCAGATAGAAGGAGAATTTTAGATAGGAAGATACTGAGATAGAGTACTTTGAATACAATTTTCTTTTGGTAGTCTAACACAACGATGCAGCATTAAAATATCTAATCTCATTTATTGCTGATTTTGTTCAGTATACACTAAATAATTTTGGACTGTATTTTTGCAAGTTGATTGTTATGACTATATGCTGTAAAAAATTCAGAATATTGCAATTGGCTATGTATTATTGTACATACCAAGATAAACCTAATATTTTTCATAGCCTGGCAGGATATGAAATTACATGCACATTTCAGTTTTCATTCCTACAGTTCAATGCTTTTTAACAAATTATTTTCTTAAGGATTTCTTAGGGCTTTGTAGTTTAGGACTGCAATTTGCTTGCTATCCACAGGGACTATTACCAGAGATTAGCAGTACTTAAACTGATGAAGGAGATATGTCATGTCTTTTTCACATCTGTGTAAAGGCACAACTTCAACAGATTGGCTGCAAAGGACATAATAATTTGATAGAGATCCTTTCTCTGCCTTTTTTGCAACGTATAATAGTTCTGCCTTTAAAAGTTGTATGTTTCCACAAATCCACAACAAACTAAGTGAAGTGGAAGCCTTTACAGTCTTGCAATGCTAGAAAGCAGGAAATATTCAGTCATGTGTCCAGTAGAATTTGCTCAGATCTTGTCTAGTAGAAACTTTTCTTTTGTGAATCCCGTAATATGTTTGAGGGTTTTTTAAAATGGACAAACTAATGCTGAATTGCACATACATGCAAACACAGAGATGGCAATATAACTGGATTTTCCAGTGCACCATATTAGGCAGAAGGTGAAAAAAAATAGGAGCATCTGCCTCAGAAAGGACCTTAGGATTTCTGTTAAAAGTCTTACTGGAATTATAAACAATCTTGTTTGGAATTTCAATATTGTATATTAAGGATATCAAAGAGCTGTAGCAGGAGGGAACATTAACACTATTTCTCTTTTGTTGACATGTATGTGTTTTCTTTAGCAGTGAGGGTTCTTTCCTTACTGATTTTCCTTTGTTTGCTCAGAACTTCTTGACTAATTCCTATAAAACCACGCCTGCAGGATGTACCACAGCAGGATTTTGTGGTTTTGCTTCTTGTCCATTTGTTAGCAGGATGGATCCAGCTCTAGCTTCAGTTATTACTCTATTTTTGCTCTGGACCCTAACCACAGAGGGAATGTTACCTAACAACTTCTTGCCTTACCTATCAGGTCTAGAAGCTCTTTCACACAGGAAACCTATAAATTTTTGATTCATTCAGCAGCACCAAAAGCCTAAGTGATGTCCTGGCTTACAGGATGAAAAGCTGTTTCATGCCCTCTAAAAAACAAATGAAAAAAGTATCTCTCTATATACAAAAATTTGATTTCGTAATTTTCTCTAAAGACTTTTTCCTGATCAACAAAGCTCTTTTGTGCTTTCCTACAAAGGTTTGATTTCACAACCCCACAGGAATATGGAATTGTTTAAATAGGCAATGTTAGTCCAAATCTCTGGTAAGCAGGTATTGTCAACCGTATTAGAAGTAGCTTAGTTACTTTTGGCAATTTTGTGAGGGAGAGCACTGTGCTTAGAAGGAAAACCTTGAGCCACCACAGCTCCACCATTATAAACCGCAGGTTTTGAAACCTATCTTCTTCAGGAACTGTGAAATGCACCCTAAGCACTACTTCTGTGTTTTGTTAACCTTGTTTTGGCTCATATTTTGACGAGCCACCCAGGGCAATCCAGCCTGTGGCATTTGTGGTGAAGAGGAAATAAAAGCAAGAGTCACTTTACCAAAGACAGTCAGCTCTGCGGGGTCGCTGTCGCGCTCCCCCACCATGTTGGTCCCCACGCAGGTGTACATGCCCGCGTCGCTCTTCCTGGTGTTGGAGATCATCAGCTTCCCCCCACGGATCTGTCTCAAAACAAGGAACATATTTTTAGCTTCAGATAAACAAAGTATATCAGAAAAAAAAAAAAAAAAAAGCTGCCTTCTCGGGCAACAAGTTCCACAATCGAGGCATTTTAAATATATGTATAGCTTTAAAATTATAAACTGATATATTTAAATATATTTAAGCTGTTCTAGAGAATATTTTTATCATACTGACTAATTTCAGCTTGCAACTAATTTCAACTACTGAATAATTCCATCCGCACTTAATTTTTTTCCTTCGGTGTTCATTAGATTCTTTACATTTCAAAGTTTACATTTCTTGCTGCCTCTTGGCAGCACAAAGAGCTTGTATTTCTTGCATGATGATAGTTAAAGCGCTCTTGACATCTCTCGGAAGAAAAAGGCAGTTGGATTTAGTTTTATTTAGTTCATTTTACTGATTTCTTAACAGTTTCCTTGACCACTGACTAAGACAGAGTTTCCCTCTTTGCTGCGGCAAACAGACTGAATCCGGCCCAAACTGAGAATTCACCTGAGTCTCGTAAGACTTAACATTTTTTTGGCCACAAAGGGTGCTTGTAGAGGGAAAGAGCAGGATAGTTGAAAGAAATAAAGTAAAAATTTTCAGCTTGTGAAGTCACAGACAGTGTCAAAGGTTAGATAATGGAGTGCTTCAGAATAATCTAGGAATATAGCCAAAGAAACTTGAGAGTCAGGGAATGATAGCCAGCTCCCTGTAACTCTTCCTTCTCTACTCTTGCATGGACCCTAGCAGAGAGAGCCTGGTCCACAAATAGCAACAACTTAGGTTGCTTGGCTTGAAATCATTTCTTAGGCATCTAAAGCCACAAACAATCTTCTTGATAGTATGTCCACGTTGAATAAGGTCAGCACTGAATTATTACATACAACATAAAACTTTATTGAAGGAATATTAATGGCGAAAAGCTAAGCATTTAAAAATTAGGAATGAGATGTCCTCACACCCTTAATTTATCCCAGTTGCTCTCATAGACCATGATTTATCTCTACTCCCTTGATAAGTTAGGTATTTCTGCTGGATCCTTTTTCACTCAGTACGAGAAATGAACAGTCACAGAATTCAGCCAGTGTTACTCAATTAGTCAATATGGATTCATATTCAGGAGTCATAATTCTTTAGAGTGTGACTTCAGCCTTCATTCAGAATGCACATCCAAATTACTACACTAAATACAACTTTACCAATATCATCCTAAGGTGCTGGGTTTTTTCCCATGGAGTATTTTTTTACCTCAGAGATACGACTGAATTTACCTATAAAACACCTCTCTGATATAAAGTCTGATTTTGTCAGTTCAGTAAACTGAGATGTAGAAAAGATAAGGCCAAATGGTTCAAAGACATCCACCAAGTCCCCCATCTAACCGAGCACCTTACATGATCAAATCTACAGTTGAATGGATCTCCATTACACCGGACATACAAACCAACCCTCAGAGAAGTTCAGGGTGCAGAGCCAAACCAGAAGCGATAAACAACCTTCTGCCCTCATTTGGGAAAGCTTGGAGAGGCAACCTGCCAAAAGTCTCTGTGGGAAAGGCTATAAAATCATAAAGTTCTGCTGCTCTTGGCTGTGGGTCCTGTGTCTGTAGACAACCAACCAGCGAGTTGTACTCACACTGATCCGCTCCTCCCTGTCATCGATGCGGACTTTATCCTTCTTCCAGTAGATGGTGGGCTCAGGGTGTCCTCGAGGTGGCTGGCACTCCAGGATGGCAGGCTCTCCAGCTGCCACCACAACATCTGTAGGGTTCTGGCGGAAGTCATCCCGTAGCACTAATGCAATAAATGAGGGAAAGAAGGAAAAAAATTAATAGAAGTGATGACATTGTAAGTGGGGGGGGGAAAATACATGTAGAAACATATAATATTAAACAAGTCTCAACCACTATTAGGTGATGAGTTTGCTTCTTACATTGACTATAAAAGATCTCATAAAAGAAGCTGGTGGGTGGGTCCTTTTGTCCCGTGGAGGCAGGTTTCACACACAGGGCTTTTTTTCCCCTTGCTTTTTTCTCCACATAAGAACACTGCTCTGCATTTAAATTGGAAAGACCTGTAGCACCCATTACTGTTTTTAACCTTGACAGGGTCACTTTCCATAAGTAAAAAAGTAGCATTGGAGGTAGGATGCTCAGTTCTTTTCATAACAGAAAACAACATGCTGAATATCTGCCTTGCCTGGATCTCCAGCTTCAGTATAAGTGAGGTAAAAAAGGGACAGAACTGACACTGGATTGCAGAGTTACACCTTGATTAAGGCTGTTGTTGTTATCCCTGTTATTACTGTTATCACCAAATACATGCCAAAGTGATCACCAGTTCTGAAAGGTGTCAGAGAAATCAAGCTGTTACTAATGTGCTTCCAGCACATTTATTTCTTCCTTCTATATATTTAGTTCTAATATTTCTGCAACTTCGACCAGTGCTGTCCCATGACATAGAAAACAAAGGGCATTTAAATCACTGAGCTGTTTGAGAACTAAATTAGGCATCGCAGGCCAACTTGTTATGTAAATCAAGCTTCTGTAAGGAATTAGGTCCAACTAGCTGGCTTCGGTGTGTTAAAACGATATCCACTTCATCGTTATTCTTCCATGTGTGTCCTAGTCTCTAGGTTAATTGACATTCTTATAAACATAAAACTGAAAATAGTTCTAGATGAGCTACTGAAATAGAATTTAGGGCATTGCCCCTCCTTGAATTTCAGCTATGTATGGCTTTCATTAGAGCTTTAAAACAGTTCTCGCCCTTAATGGAACCAGGGCCCTCTGAGAAATTAGAAAACACTGTATCCTAGTGAAGGGGCAAGTCAGGAAGAGTTCAGCAGAAATTGCTCAGTCTCATTTCATAAGCAGAGATAATTTACTGCTTTCAATGTTAATAAAATGTGCCCCATTTTAACATTGGAAATGGAATATTTTTCTGTTCTGTAATAAGCCAGAGGAAAAATATGATTAATACATACAAGAATTGGTTTCTGAATAGGCTGAGGGGAGTGGGCTGTATATATGTGGCACTCAAAACGATACACAAGGTAACTTTCATAGTTCCCCATTTTGGGATACACAGGTAGATCCCAGAGGAAGGAGGGAATTAATTGGAAGATAATTCCTTTTCTAACACACACACAAAAAAAGAGTGACTATCTAGGTTTCGCTCTCGAAGTATAAAACAGAAGTGACAGGATGGAGTTGGCAACAAATGCAGCTCTGGCAAGGACCCGAAGGCTTCTTAGGTGACATACCCAATGGATATATATTTTTTCCAACAGAAAACAAAAAAACTCAATCCCAAAATATTTCTGATTAATACAAATCACTTGTACGCTTCTGATTTGCGATAATCAAATTGACAGAAAAGGAATTTATAGAACTTCAAGATCAAATGGAAGAAATAACTTATGCAATGCAATGCACAGAAATACTATGATGAGGATCATGGCCTGCTGACTGTTTGGCAGTACAACATTTTGCAAAGCCAAGAAAGCCAATACCATGGCAATTTCAGGGAAAGAACCCGAAAAAAGTCTTACGAAATCACGTTTTTTTAGGAAGCGTCTTCATGTATCTCCGTGATCCCTATGATACACAAGAAGAAAAGGTACTTCTAGACAATGCTATGCCCACTTTCATATAACTGGAAAATGGATAAAAATCAGCTTCCTCCATTACACACAAAATAATTATTTTTATCGGCTTGATTCTATTCGCAATTGCAGAACTTCAGTGCAAATCTGCTAGTGGAAAATCCCCAGAAAATCAGCAGATCCCACCACATAATGGCTTTATATTCCTGACTCCTAACTCCTGGCAGCAATATTAAGGACAGCATTTTCCTTGAACATTTCACTCTGCTATATGAACCTGACAAATACAGTTTCCTAGAGTGATACACAGCAAATTACATTAAATTTCTCTGAATCATCCCAGCAACTGTGTAAGGTTCCAATCAGCCTCAGAATATGAGGCTAAGAGGTGATTTGATTTTATCACATTCCTTTATCCAAAGTCTTACTTGCAAAACTGGTTTGAATGGAAGACAAAATTGATGCTACAGGCCTTGCCTAATCTTGCTCTGTACCTCAGCACATATGCGAGTGTTGAATAGATATATCTCATCATTTCCATCTAAAGCATTCTGTGTTTTGGAGAAAAACAAAAATGGTTGGAGAAAAAAGAAATAGGGAAAAAAATAAAGCTGTGACAGAAAGATAAAGATAAGAGAAAAAATGTGTGGAATATAAATTAAAGAAAGCAAGCAACTGAAAGAGGAAGAGGGGGAACACTAAGTTTAGGGAGCGCAAGAAGAAAAAGCCAGGTAAAGAAAGGAAAAAAAGAGAATAAAAGCAGAGAGAAAAACAGGGTAAAGAGCAGAGGGCACAGGTTGCCATTCCTGTGATTCAGTGCTTTTAAAGCAATCTAACAATGGAAAAGCACAGACATTAATCTGATCAGCCCAGCCAATCCAGAACATCCAAACATCACCCTGAGAGAGGGGGAGCAGGGAAGAGGGGGGCCCCAGAGTGCGAGCTGGTGAGCTTGGCTGTCCCCTTCCAGTGGCACAGGAAGCCACAGAAGAAAGGAGCGTCGACTGGAAGTTGAGTTCACACATATTAGCAGAGTAAATGGAAAAGTTGCAGCACAGCTTAGTGCATTCACCATATCTAATGGTACAATCATCTGTGAAAACAGAAAAATGATTGAGAGCTGCAGAATATTCCTCAGCCAATTATCCACAATTGCTGGGTACTTCCAGATAACTATTAGCGTGCCTGAGCAGATCACCCTTTCCACACACTGGCAAGAGGCTTTTGTTCACTTGAGGAGCCAGCCCTCTTCAGAGTCCTTTAGGCAGGGCACAAATACTAGTGTTTTAAAAATCCAATACAGGTCGGAAAAATGTTCCACCAGCCTCCTCTTCCTGTGTTCTTATTTTGCTTTATTCCAATTTTAACGTAAGTTACACAGCTCCCTTTGTGCTTGCGTGGGTGTTTCCCTACATTTTGGGGTTTTCCCTACATTTTGGGTGTTTCCCTGCATTCTTTACTGTGAGGGTGTTGAGGCACTGGAACAGCTCCCCAGAGAGGTTGTGGATGCCCAGTCCCTGGAGGTGTTCAAGGCCAGGCTAGATGAAGGTCTGAGTAACTACTGGAAGGTGTCCCCGTTCTCAGCAGGGGCATTGGGACAAGATGATTTTTCAGGTCACTTCCAACCCAAACCTTTCTGTTATTCTATGATTTATCAAGGGGTGACAAAGAGAAAGGTGTCTGGCACCCCTCCCTACCAACTCTGGCACCACAGCACAGCCGGTTTGGTTCCCTTTGAAGGGCACGATCCCAGGGGCTGCCACGCGGCCACCGTGGCTGCGACAGCGACAGAGAGGGGAGATGCTCCTCTCCTCCAGGCCAGCTGCAGCTCAAACGTTTAAAAAGGCAAAACCTTGGAAGGGCAAAAGCTTCTGGATGGCTAAGCCTTGCTGCCTGGAAAGGCACCAAGGGACTGGAGCGCTGGAAAGGACAGCTAATGCATACACACAGCCCACAGTGGTGCTGCGGACAAGAGTTTAATTAAAGTTTGATCGGTCTCTTTGTAGCTTGAAAAGCTGATGCTGCTCAAACAAGATAGATGTCTGTGAGCAGTCATGCTGGTCTGTAAGGCATGTAAAGCCCTGTACAGCCATTTCCAGGTACCCAGGAGCTTAACCAGGGAAAGGGAGAACATCCAGCAGCGGCAGCACCGAGATAAACACGCGCAGGGCACGCACCTGCCGGGGCCAGGGAGGGAGGGGGAAAGGAGTGAAAAGGAGCCCCTGCTACCAAGGCAACTGCTCACCAGCACCTGCCAGCTTAGGCCCAAATCCAGGCCTCGGTCAAACTGATGCTCATAAACTCAGGGAATTACACGGAAACTGAATTAATTTCCTCGGCCGAGGCTCCAGCAATTTGTTTAAAGGAAGTGGAGATAAAGCCACGATGTTTATGGGGTAGGAGGCAAGGTGGCCGGGTCAAAATTATTCTAGGCTAGATATCCATGCCTTAATCCTGCTTTCCAGCTTCCAGGCCCTTAGAAAGAAAACATTTTTATAGGATTTACATTTACATGATGATTACAAATAACCATCTGTCTGCTTCCACTTTTTCAATCTGGTCCACGTCCCACGAGCCCCCAGCCTGTGGTCAGAGCAGCTAAGCTGGAAGGAAGAAGTGGATGCCCGTCAGGAGGCTTTGGGATAATTGCATTCTTCTCCCACCAGCGCTCGTCTCTCCACCTCCTCCCCCCAGCGTGCACGGTGAACATCTGAGATTACCGGGAACAGGAGGGAGGGAAAGAGTATCTTTTTTGCCTTTTTCAATGAATGATAATGTCTTAAAACACAGCTACATCTGTTGTGCTGACTAGAGGGTATAAAGAGATATCGAGTAAATGTTAATAGGCTGCTGTAACTTGGGTCCTGCTAGTTTGTATTCCCCTTTCTATTCTATTTTATGCTTATCTCAGGATAATATTATTCTTATACAAAGACTTTGTGCAGACGCATCAGTGGCAGTTTGGTCACCCGCCACACACAGGTAGGTCTCCCCTGATCCAAGGCACTCCCCCACAGGCATTTTCCTAAATCCTCATCACTCCACCACTGCTTTGGCACTTCCCACCTCTGATACATACTGATAGGAACAACTGACATGAATTATTATGTCAAATAAGTGCCCAGATGTCATGCAGTGGACAGATTAAAGGATTATTATACTTTAGGCAGCATATGGTGCTAAGGGGTATTTTGGAACTTGACTAATGTGTATGATCTACTGAAATGGTCCCTGAGCAAGCCAGCACTACCTGCTGAAATGGGGTGACAGAAGAAAATCAAGGGGTCACAGACAACTGCCCTTGTGAAGGATAATAATACACTTTGTTTGAAGATGCTGCTGCCCCACCTCTTTGTTTCAGCAACTGCCTCTGTCACATTTTGTAAGGAAAATTTAAAAAAAAATAAATAATCACAACCTAGACAATAGTCTTAGTCAAGACTGTCAGGGAGCTCTTGAGCTCCCTCTGCATGTGCACAGCCTGGGAAAATCTGCCACCTCTAAAAAAAAAAAAAAGGATTATAAAGAACTAAATACTTTTTCCTTCTGTTCTTTTTTCCCATCCTTCACCTATCTCCTGATACTGATATTGCCTAGCAGACACGAACACTAGTTAAATTACTATTTCTCAAAATGTTCAGACTTTACATTAAAATGAGGCCCTATACCCAAGAGATTCATTTTCAGAGGCATTAAGATATTTTCAAAGAGTCTAGTAGCTTCCACAATGTTTGATTAGTAGGGTGCCTAGAAATCAAAGTGATGAAGTGAGCAGCACAGAGATTCCCGCATCAAGAAACAAAAGGAGAATCTTCTTCCTTGCCAATTCAGCAACTTTCTTTGGCTTCATCCATTTTTCTCACTCAGTATTTCATTTGTTTCTGAACTCAATAACTTCATATTTAAGTTAAAGATAGCTTGGTTTTTATTCTCAGGCCTCAGCAAACACAAAAATGTGGAAAAAACACTCCATTCTGACACATCCTCTAAAATGTCTGACTGCTCATACATACAGATATAGACATAGAAAGAATTAGGACTTTATGATGAACATTGATGTCTTAATTTCAGTCTGAGGTGGACCCCAGCTAGCTGATTGTGCAAGGGTCAGGAAAGAAGGCAGGCTTTTTCCTTTCTTATTTCCAGCACACACTGCAGGAGTCAGTCTCTTCAGCAGTTAACCCAGTTAAGGGCACTGCCGACCTATTTTCCCTTTTACACAGTTACACAGGTATACAAGTGATAGTTGTTGCAGACATTAGCTTATGATTTCTTTCTGATTTTTTCAAGGCTGCTATTTGTGCTGAATTAAGCATATGCAACACAGCCTGAATACACTCACTGAAAAATTGTGTAACGTCTTTGTTTTTCTTGTGATTCATTGTGATCACTTGAATGCAATCTGACATCTCTGTAATATTTTTTTCTGAAAGATTTTATTCGACTACTAGATAGCAGGAAGAGTGGAGATTTTTCTAATTTAGAACATAATATATTTATGTTTAAGCTTCCTGATTGAAAACAAAGTTCTATCACCTGTCTTCATTGCAATGAATTCCCAATAACCTTCTCTTTTTTTCAAACTCCCACCTCCTTCCAACAACAAATTCTGAATGCTGCAGTTAACAGTCAGCAATCTCATTACCCATCTGCTATAAATCTTCAAAAGCATCACTGTGTTTTGACAGTCAAGAAAGGCAAAGGGAAGCAATAAGCATAACCAAGTGTTCTTTATGGATGCAAATATCCTGAAGACCACATTTAAGTAATTTCAGAAATCTAAAGCTATACAACGTAATATGTTGAAGGATTTTCTCTAGGATACAGGGAAGATTTTTTTTTCTCTTATTCTTAAAGCATAATCACTCTTGATGAATACACTGCACAGCTTGCTAATGTTAGCAAGAGACACATCACTAGGAGTTTTATTTCATTGAAACTAAAAGCCCGACCACTTGCCTAAAAGTTCAGAGACTTTCTAGAAGAACTGATACCACAATTGCAGACAACAAACTTTGAAAAATGTGCACAGTCTTCACATTTAACAAGGATCAGACATTTAGCAGTTTAACTCCAGTCTGAGGTTAGCTTTTACATGCTCTTCCCATCTAATGGACTACCTATTCAGAAAATCATGGGCAAGGAATTTATTTTTTCCCAGCTAAAGGGAATATGAGATGAGGAAGCAAGCACACCTTAAAAAACACCACATCACAACCGAAGCACTGTCACTTTTATGCCAGCATGTCTTCTTTGCAGCAAGAATATGGGACTAGTCTCACCAAAGCACCAGAGGACTCTTCAAACCCCATCAACTATGCTTTTCTCCCAGCAATGCAGTAGGGAGGATCATGTTTAGAAAAAGAGGCAA
The DNA here is from genome assembly GCF_003984885.1 of Neopelma chrysocephalum. Taxonomy (NCBI): domain Eukaryota; kingdom Metazoa; phylum Chordata; class Aves; order Passeriformes; family Pipridae; genus Neopelma; species Neopelma chrysocephalum. Next base: position 5,256,885 of record NW_020897749.1, read on the forward strand.
TCCTCCACAATACCTTGTAGGCTACAGTCAAAAAAGGGATAGATCAGACTGAATAAACCTTTGCTCTCTTGCAGTACAGCTATTCTTAGGTTCTAATAAGCAAAATCAGAAAAAAAAAACAAAACAGACTAAAGACAAAAAACAAACCTAAACAAACAAACAGACAAAAAACCCCCATACCAACCAACCAGCCAACCAACCAACCAAACAGAAACTTACAGGAATTAGAAATACATAAACAATTTTCTAAAGCAACAACATCCAAAAAACCTCAGACGTTCCTGATCTACGAACAAAATTCTGGTGGGAGCTTTTCATCGTGTGCTTCAGAAGAGCACACAAGAAACTGCACTGTACATTATGAGTTTATGTGCACAGTAAAGAGATTCCCCAGAAAGCACAGATTTAATTAGTAAAGTTCAGAAACCACAGCATATGAGCATGCAGGTTTACTGTGGTGAGTACAAAAGTAGCATTGCAGCACTATGCTCAACCTAATGAGTGCAACCGAGAGTTTGACACAGCACTGGGCAAATGTGTTTTTTCTGCTTCAAACTGGAGTTGCTTCTCCTAAAACCACTTCAGCTGCTTCAGTCTCCTGGGCTTCCAGTTCAAGCCCAGCCAAAACACCTAAAAAATATATGTGCCCTCAGTAAAACAAAGGAATGAGAGCAGATGAGAATCGTGAAAACAAATACAAATGAATGAATATTTCTTGTATGAGAAATATAGAATGTTATATGCTTCATTTAGCCCATATAATACAGACTGCAATCTCAGAGCTCCACTGAAGTGTGAATAGCCTCTAATAAACTTCTTGTGTACACATGCACAACACATACACAACAGCTGGGATGCTTTCCCATCTTGGCAGGGGGTCACTGTCACATTACTGCTATACTTTAGCCACATTAGGCAAAGCATCAAACAAAATAGGCTGTTGCCCAACATAGGAATTCTCTTCCATCCATCCCCCCTATCTCCATGCCTAACCATGGTCCCTATTTGTTAATTATGAGCTAAAACTCATCTATTCAATTTTTTGTGAGCAGGGTTTTTTTTGTCAGGGCTTTTCTGTTGCTCCCTTCAGATGTCAGGATTGAAAACAAGATATTTGAGCGGACATAGCAAGGCACGTATTTCTCAGTGAGCTTTTGTAACTCCATCGCGAGGGGACTGTGCAGCCACACTTCAGCAGACACGGAGCGCGAGGCGCATCCACAGCTGGCACACAGAACTAGCGGGAGCCGTCTGCTGCTTCCCAGATACCTCACTTCCCATCCTGCAAACTGTCCTCATGTCAATGGGCCATTTTGGGGTGGTTGCCAGGTGCCATTTAAACAGGTCTGCTCTGTAGGCCTGGCTGGCCTCGTGTCCTCTGTCCCAGGGACGAGCACGTCACCTCACACGGGCTCAGCAGCAGCATTTCCTGCTGGACCTGCCCTTTATCGTTCACCTTCTGAAAGGCTCCACTGCTTCCACTTTTTGTAGAATTTGTCCCAGCAAGTAGAGAACGGAAACTGGAAATGCACAAAACATGTCTGGTGAGACATTCCCAGTCATTTGAAGCTGGTGGAAAATCGGAGCCGAGGGAAGGAAGAACTGCGTGTGCAGGGGGTGGGACAGCAGAAGGCCTCAAGTCACCAAATATGCATGCTCACTGCTCCAGTCACATTTGACATCCCCCCTACAAGAGTCTACAGCAAAAGCCCAGCTCCTAAAATTCCTCTACAACTTATGATCTCATATGAGTTTAATACTATATCATAAATTAAAAAAGTAAGGATGCATGGCCCAATGGCATTGTTCATTAAAACTTCCACTTCTACCATCCCTGACAATAAAAACTTTTTTTTTCCTTCCAGTGTTGGGGTTTTCTTTGAAGTTCCATCATGGGATTCTTCCTTCAAAAAAGGAATTTCAAAATCTTTAAAATTTAACTACTGATCAAAAATGTTAGATAATTTTTCTGGATTACCTTGACCAATGCAAAATAATTTATCTGTCACTTGCCATTATAATATTTTGCGTAATGAATTTAAGTTTCCAGAGCTCTAAAGAACAGAAGGAGCAATGTGATATGTGGAACCTATATTAAAAATGCTCTTAGGACAAAGTCATTTGAGTTCTGTCAATATATTACCACCTAGGAAATAATCTACAGATAACTAGAAAAAACAGTAGTTTGCTACGGCCTAAACGTGGAAAGGAAGCCCCAGATTTCAGATTTTATGCAAAACAAAAAAGAAATTAGTGGAATTTACAAGAAATCTCTTGAAGTTTTGAGCTATTCAAATAGCATAAGGAATGGCCTCTCTATAATATAACTCTCCCACTTATTTTCAAAGGAGAAAATACAAGAGTTCACACTGCCCTCATTATTATTCACTGCATCGTACAAGAGAAAAGAAAAAAAATTAAAGAAGCAGGAGCAAAGACCAACCGTGATAGCCTGAAGCAACAATTTTGAAAGGGGAGCTTCAACATCCAGAGGGAGACCAGAACCTGGGTGTCCAGCTCCACCCTCCACTCACACTGTGCCTGAGACTCCAAATGACCTTCAGCTGAGTGGTTACACCAACTCCCAGACATACTGTTGAAAATACAGTAGCAGAATGTTCTGAATTGCAGTAAATGTGAAACAATCTTTTTTTTTTATAACTGGTACCACTTTCCCAAAGCGCTATTCCATGTACAACAAATTCTGCATTATAGAAAAATGAACAGTACAATGAAACTAGAAGAATAAAATAAATCCTCCATGTGTCACACATCCTTCTAAACCCTTGGTGCTGAATATTCCTCTGGCAGTTCAGAAGAAGAGAAAATCAGGGTAACTACAGATTCTGCTGATGGCTTTAAAATAAGAGAAAACTGACAAAGAGCACAACTCGAATAACAGTTTATCCCAGTCTACAGTGAAGAAGCAATCTGAGATGTGCCTGTAAAACAGCCTTTAACATCTGCATTACTCAACAGCTGGAACAGCCCTTTGGATGAAGGGCTCACATTCCTCTGAAGTGTCTGAAAGACCTCTGTTAACCACACAATTAGAGTATAACATCATTTTTACAATCTTTCCTCTTCCTCTTACCTCCCTTCCAATCACTACTGTAACAAAAACCCTATTCCAGCTCAGGCACATTTGATAACTAAACATTGAAACAGGTTTAATTGGGAACCTCCCAGCAAATCAAGTCATTCATTTTCTGCCTTCTTAGCATAGAGCTTAACTAGACACACAGTACCTGTGCCTGCAGCTTCCACAAAGGAGTTAATTTGTGTACATTTATACAGATACCGTCATTCTTTGATTGCACTGGAAAACTAGAGGCTATACTGACAAGATAAAGTATTCAAGCACCATATGATAGACAAAGAATAATATTGAAAGAGGCAGATTAGATTATTAGACTTGACAGGATTGGATGGAGGGAATTTTTAGACTGCCACAGTATTCACCTGGGATAGATTTTAGGCCAAGTAGTACAAATATTTTCTTGTATGACAATTACATTAAAAAAAATTTAAAAAAAATCTCCTGTTTGGAGGATTTTTAACCCAGCTCACTCTACTGACCCAGTTCACAGCCCGGATTCATAAGCAACAGAGAGAATGACAACCTATTACAAGTGGAGAAAATAAGTGGCCAGGAGAGAATAGTACTACTTAAAGTAGATTTTCCACCAAGGAAAATGTGTTGTTAAGCTATGCAGTGTACTTCTCTATATTTAGAATAAGGAATATATAAAATACAATAGCTCATATAACCAGTGGGATTTCTCTGAGACCAGGAGAAGTGGAAACATTCCGTAGTTCACTTGTGCAGCTTCAATTAAGGCAAATTGAATTAAACTCTCCCTTGAGGAGGACCTCTGTAGCTCTGCTCCTCCTTTTCTGAACAATTCCAGATGTAGGTGTGGAACATTTTTAGTTTCTCTCTGAAGAATTCCACACGCCTGGCTGTGCTGCCACATTCACACAAGGAGGTGAGCCTCTGGGGGAGAAAACATGGGGCACTAAACAATGTTCAGCCAAGACTGGGCACATATTTGATTTTACAACCTACTTCTGTTCACTGGGGCTCCCTTCCTTACCTAGCAACAGACAGATCCACTGGAAACAATTCAGAAGACATGAAAACACTTCTGCTGCTCAACAAATGGAAGTTTAGTACCGTGTGGCTCATAATCACATATTCAGTGGCACTTTGCTTTCTTCCTGTCATAGCCAGAACTTATTACGTGCTTCACACTCTCCTTTGCCCTTCCTTTTGAGCACATATCCAATCCAAGGCACTAATGACTTCTGCTGTACGGAGTCACCCTTCTAATGCGAGTCTGCAGGTTCACCTCAGCATGTTGAAGCTCAGAGATCAGAATTGCCACTCCTGGGGCACACCTTTGGTTCTGGCTCATGCAGGAGTGACAGAGCTCTAGCAGATCCAACTGCTGGCCACAGTTACTGACTTTTCTTTCTCAAGCAGACATTTGCCAGAATGCTCTTTCCTCACAACAGCAGAGTTTAGGAGGTCAAGTCTATTTTACTGAAACTCATGAAAGTTTTCAGCCCCCTTCAAGGTTTCCCTCACCCTACTGAAAGGCTGGGACACGAACAAAATACATACTGCGTTTTTTGTTTTGTTTTTGTTTGTTTGTTTGTTCGTTTTTATAAATAGCAGCTCACAGACCTACCCTAGGAACACAGGAACACTACACTAATTCAGCACAACTAATATTTGCTTCAAACTTTAAAATTTTCTTTCCTGTTCTTTTCTAATCAAACATCTCATGGCTCTGAGCTACAACCCTCCATACTTCTTCAAATGGTTAAACAGAAATCCCAACAGACACACAGCAGCAAATTCAGCGTGTAGATGAACTTACTGAGCACTGAGAACTTTAAATCCACATTGTGCAGGATCTGAACAACATCTAAATGTACATTTGAGTTCACAATGCAGGCAGCGGAGAGCTTTGTGTGGGAATTTACCTGTGATTCCTGGGCATCCAGGAGCCTGAACTGCAGACATTCATCACTGTGCATGTCAGGAGGGCTGGCAGATTGGATTCAAATCTCTGCCAGTCCTTTTATAAAATGATAAATCCAAGACATTTATTCAGAACCTGCTTCAGATCCTACTGGCAATGATAAATCCACTAAACTTTGCTTTCACTGTTCATGATGTTTATAAAAATAGTAGGTGGAATTACAAACCAGTGATACAAAGCTTGGTATTTTTCCTCCTCAGATGTAATAATGAGTTGGATAAGAACAAAGTTGACCCAGGGATTTCAATGCACAAACTTTCATTGCAAACCTGAGCACTAGTGTGCAAACCCATGTTTTTATGTCAATATAATAATGGCATTTCTATGACTATTAATAAAGTATAGATCTGCTGCTGGATTCACGGTTGAAGTGACATCATAAAATGAATTATATTTCTTCTTAAACTATATAATTAACTCTTAATGAACCCTTCCCTTTTCCCAGTAAATTCAATTTTATCTAATCCTTGGGTTTATGGTAATGTTGAGCTCATTAAAATGTTACTTAAAACTCATTAAAATGCACACTGAGAGGTAACAGCTTCATTACAGTAATATGTTGTAAAAGAAAAAAGAATGCTTTATTATCATTTAATTGTTTCCAAAATGGAATACATTTGCATAATGATGAGGTTCACAGGATATTTTCAGTAGTACTCAATAATTAAGCAGTTCAGTAATTAAAAATGCATTTTCTAAAAATAATTTTATGTTCTTGCTTACTCCCTGTTGTTTTTTTCAATTGGGAGAAGTGCTCATGTTGATAGAGTTTACAGAACTGAGCAACAGCGATACCTGAATTGACATTATGGAGAGATAACATTTAAAGACCTCAGTAAATTTCTCTTTCAAAATAATAAATTAAAATTGCCACCAATAT